>NW_027070125.1:295894-375063 GCF_002906115.3 Quercus suber
TTTCCTTCAATTCGACCTTCTTTAATTTTAGTGTTGAAAGAAGAATAATTTACATTCTTTGTCATCCAAATACTAAAATAGAAATTAAAGCTTTGTATATAGGCAGGCTAATAAGGTTGGTAATTTCATGCGAAGTGGAAGTATTGACTTATAAGGTTTGGTAAATTTCATCCGAAGTGGAGGAACTGGCCTAATGTAGGCTGTTAACAACTTAACATCAGGAATAATGTGATATTTCATTTAACTTTTAAGGCTAAAATATGCAACTTTGGAGTATGTGTTGGGATTGTGGAAATGTGATAATTTGTGAGTTTGGCTATAGTTGATGGAATGTGTGTGCGAGGACTTATGAGCATGTATCGTTTTCCTCAAAAAAAGAAAAGAAAAAAAAGAAGAAGAGGAAAGTGATGTGTATAGTAAGTCATAACGATAATGAGATTTTTGTCAACATCATTTGTTTCTTGTGAATATAATTTGTATTATTAATAACGTGCAAATCTTGATTGATATAGATATAGATGTGAAGTACATGTGAATTCCAATTAATTTAACTAGTAGTGTTTCTTTGTTGTTGAATAAGTAATTGTGCGGGTCGCAAATGAGGCCAATGGGCTCAGCCCACTTGGGCTCACAACTAATTTGTTTGTTAAGGCTGAATTTCCTACTATGGGTGATCCTACAACCAAGGACTCACTGAGATCACCTTCTCCTTCTTGGCGACACAATCTTTCCTCCTAACTGCTCTCCGGACTCTCTTTTTCTCCCCTTTTTCTGACAACCCCTTCTTTCTTCTCCTTCCCTCTTATTTATAGTGCTCAGCTCAGGCGAGGGTCATTAATGCTTCTCATGTTTGTGCAACAGAGGGTCCAGTAGGATTTTCTCTAAATGGGAGGTTAGGTATGGGTGGCTTTGGGACTTGGTGCCCACATTCGTTGGCAGCTCGGCAGAGTCAGGGCGCGTTGAGTGCTACGGAAGGTCCAATCAGGGGGGTGGTAAGTGGGAGTCTAGGTCTGGGTGGCTTTGGGACTTGGTGCCCACATCAGGTCAGAGCGAGGTGCTGGCGTTTGGAGGGCCCTCTTTGAGCCGAACAAAGTTGAAGTGTCGTTCAATAAAAGTGCTCGGTAAAAATTATGCCGATCATAACTTACTAATGAAGCTCGGCACTCCCGAGCTGTGATAGCAAGGGTTGGGCCTTGGGGCGAAATGAGGATTGGGCCCAAAGACCGCATGTTTTGGGACAGAGACTTGGGGTTGAGTAGGCCCAACACTTCGGGTGCCGCACAGTAACTAAATTTAAATAACATTTTAGATTGATGATAAAGAGTAATTATTATATAATGAACTCTATAGATTTAATGACTATTATTTTGTTTGATGCACTCCGTTAAGCCCAAATTTCAACAAATTAACCTGGCCCTGCCATGTATAAGTTAAAACTAGGGTTGTTCAAACACCAAGTAAATTTGACTAACCTGGCCCAACCCTCAGTCCAATGTTATAATGACCTAAGAAACTTTAAAGTAATGTTTCGGATGAAATATATAAAGTAACCTGGCCCAAAGCAGTAAAGTTGACTAACCTGGCTCTCGATGCAATATAAAAAATATTTATAGGAAGATAGAGTGCAATAAAATAACGTTTTAAATGAGTAATACTATTTTCACGTATAGTAAAGTGTATTAGTTGTAATATAAGTCCACTACTAATATTATTTTTTTACTTATCAATAATAGTCTACCACCAAAAATTTGTTGTGAGCCTAACATTTTTTTTTTTTTTTTTTTTCATTTGGTGCTGCACCTATAGTATAGATCACCTTGGCTTAAATCCATTGAACCCTTCTATATCTGCTTACAGAAATGTCAAAATTCTGCAAAAATCTCACATGAAAATGCTTCTTGTGGATGAAATTAATATTCTCTAGAAAATATTATATATTGAGGAAATATATTCTGAGTTCATAAAATTTTTGGCTAAGATTTGTATTAGTATGTAGTTCTTTTTTTTTGGGTTGTTGAGGAAAGTATGTAGTTAATATATCTTAGTTTATGCATACACTAGCAGCTAGCTAACCTTTCCAGATAAACTGTTTAAAGATTTTCATAAAAAAAATACAGGTTGCTATGACAGTATACCACTTTCGAAAGCAAAGTTAAAGAGAATGTTGCTAGTATAGCTTGTAAAATAGTACTGCACTAGCAAGTTGTAGCAACCATATATTCCAAACTAATAAGTATACCGAAAGATATGTGGAATAGAATGCACATCACGAGGGTGGATGTTTGGAAGGAAAGGACATATATAATAGTAGTCACATAATGGACTTGACTTAGGAGGTGCATGATGTTATCTTCCTTCTCTCTCAAACAACAACTAATAAAAATAATGACCTTAATTATTTAGTCACGTCCTGTCACCACCAAGTGCTTTTCTTGTCATGCGTAAGGCTATCCTTTGACTTTGCAGGACTCTCTCTCTCTTAGTTAGAAGGAAGGAAAGATTAATGCTAAGAATACAATTTTTTTTTAATTTTTTTTTTTTTTTTTCATTTGGTGCTGCACCTATAGTATAGATCACCTTGGGTTAAATCCATTGAACCCTTCTATATCTGCTTACAGAAATGTCAAAATTCTGCAAAAATCTCACATGAAAATGCTTCTTGTGGATGAAATTAATATTCTCTAGAAAATATTATATATTGAGGAAATATATTCTGAGTTCATAAAATTTTTGGCTAAGATTTGTATTAGTATGTAGTTCTTTTTTTTTGGGTTGTTGAGGAAAGTATGTAGTTAATATATCTTAGTTTATGCATACACTAGCAGCTAGCTAACCTTTCCAGATAAACTGTTTAAAGATTTTCATAAAAAAAATACAGGTTGCTATGACAGTATACCACTTTCGAAAGCAAAGTTAAAGAGAATGTTGCTAGTATAGCTTGTAAAATAGTACTGCACTAGCAAGTTGTAGCAACCATATATTCCAAACTAATAAGTATACCGAAAGATATGTGGAATAGAATGCACATCACGAGGGTGGATGTTTGGAAGGAAAGGACATATATAATAGTAGTCACATAATGGACTTGACTTAGGAGGTGCATGATGTTATCTTCCTTCTCTCTCAAACAACAACTAATAAAAATAATGACCTTAATTATTTAGTCACGTCCTGTCACCACCAAGTGCTTTTCTTGTCATGCGTAAGGCTATCCTTTGACTTTGCAGGACTCTCTCTCTCTTAGTTAGAAGGAAGGAAAGATTAATGCTAAGAATACAATTTTTTTTTTCATAATTGTTGTAATTGGAGTAATATGACTAATATCACTTTCATCTGGGTTTATTATTGACAATTTGACACTAATTTTGCTTTTATTGCCAAGTTATTATAACATATAAGTGATATATGTGGACATCTTTTAGAAATATTGTACCTCTAACATAACCCGGGAAGGAAATGCAGGTCCACATTAAGTCATAAAGTAGCAACAAGGACTTTGTTCACTAACCTTTTTTCATTGGATTCCATACGTTAATAAAGTCTCTCTCGAAAATGGCTAATGAGTACGTTGTCTGGAACATTCATTGCTTAAAAGGGACTTTCAATAAGCTTGACTTCACCACAAGTAAACGACCTATCCATTTAATGAATGTTCTAACATTTCTAATCCCTATGAATCACTGGAAAGCTCTCGTTTCTATATTGCCACAAGTGCTAGCTAGGTCCAAGACTGTTTTCTAAACCATCCCAGCGAATCCGTGAAATATTTTAGTTCAACACTCATTGTCGTTTATCCTTTGTGCTCTTACATTTGCATTTCTTTCCTGCAATGGCTCAAACTACTTGGCATGCATGCAGGTACTTGTTTCAATACTGGAAGTAAAATAGTTCAGCTTTTCTTTTGCTTCTAACTAGCAATAGCAGTGAAGTTTGGGACTTGGAAGTCTTCAAGTTCCATAAGGATGCTGTGTTTTTGAGGTCACCAATTTGTTTCAATTTTTGACTCGTTATCTTCGTGATGACAATAAGAAAAGAATGGTACACAGTTTGTTGAATTCTATTTTTATTCTTTATTTTCAATTTTCTCTCCTTTGTTTTCTGTGTATGGTACTTCTTCAGCAAAAAGAGCTTATTTCTTTATATTAGCTCCTAGAAGTTCCATTTCTTTTTGGTCTAATGCCTCTTTCTTTCTTTCTTTCTTTCTTTCTTTTTTTTTTTTTTTGGCAACTAGTTAAATATTGATGAAAGTAAGAGGATTAAAATGAATTTTTAACGGATTTCCTTGACTTTAAAAATAATAATAATAATAATAATAATAACAAAGGCATATTGCCTTTGAAATTTCTAATATTATAGAGATAACATGAATAAAAATTACTAATTCCAAGTATGTTCTATTCTATGTTTCATTAATCATAGTTTATTAACTTTTATTTTTTTCATAAAAAAAACCAAAAATAAAATAAAATCAAACACCTTACGTGATTCATTGTAATTTGTAAAGTATAAAGTGAAATGCTTTTACGTACTGTGATGGATTACTTTTGTTTGGACAATGCACTCTCTTCAATACGTGGTTGTGATTGTTTTCTAGGCAAGAATATTCTTTTAGTCATGGCCATTTTTTTACGGGTTCTCTGTCTTGTGGCAGTCAAATATCCTCCACATAATTCAGCTCTTGATAATGATTACGTGAATAAAATGCCCGGCATCAAGGTATTAGAGTACATATTAATTAGAGGCTTAGAGCTGTTCTTGCTAGATATTATAATTTACATTTTACAAGCTTTCATCGTGGCAGGAAAGAAAGCAACAAAAAGCTATCTTCTTTTATTGCCAAACTTTATTAGCATATTCTTGATGACCACTTGCTTGCCTTCTACACCTATAAAGAATAGAATGCACATGTGAGTTTGCAAAACTTTGCAGCAAAGCATTGCGTTATCATTATTATTATTTTCTTGTCATGATACATATGGCTAGTAAAGGTGCATGTTTAACTTTTTACCTTTTTTTTTTTTAGTTGTAAAATATACACGATTTTTTTTTTTAGCTGTAAAATATACACGTTTGAGTGGTGTAATTAATTGAATAGTAACGTTTTGTATGGAATATAATGAGATTAGTGAATAGTTAATATAACATATAAAGTTGGGTCAAAACTCATAAGTTTAAACTTTCAGCTTAAGTTGTATCCCTATATATTATATTAACATCTCAGTTGGAGTCTCTTTAAGACGTTATCTCCTCAACAAGTGGTATTAGAGTAACCAATCAATTAGCCAAGCTTTTAATTTTAGAGTAACTGGTAATTAATTCACACAGGATACAAACAAAAAAAGGAAACTTTGGAGTCCTTAGTTTTTAATTTGGAGTTGTAAGGATAGTTGTAATAATTTAAATTTCGAAGGATTTAGAGATGGGGCATAGGATATTGAGCATCACATGCTTTGGTTTCTTAGGCTCACTTTTGCTATCAAATGGAACACTAAAGAAAAGAAAGAAAAATGGAAATAAGGAAACAATCTATTGAAGCATAATCATAGGAACTCAATAAACTACAAAAAGCTATATCTTATTTATTCTAAAACTAATTCATGAAGTTGAACATACAAACACAACTGTGATCAACCACCTGGCTGACTCCATAAACAGCACATGTACGCTGTAAGTCCTTAAGCTACACAATAAATCCTTAATTTGTACTTATAAAAAGAAATAACAAAGCTCACTACACACAAACCATGCTCCATCTATTACACTCAGCTAGCTTCATAGTACCCTCCAAGGATATATCTTCATCATACAAAGAAATACAATTTTTTTTCACTAACTATTTGTAGTATTAACTTAATACTAGCTAGTAGGAGAGCCAGAAGCTCACCAATTGTTAAAGTTACACTGTCTTAGTTCATTATGTACAGAAATTTGAAACATTACTTCCCTTTTTTTCTTTTCAAACTCAATATTCTATGATCAGCATAGTAGATGTCACTTCCATAACTCAATTTGACCACTAGAGCTTGACATAGACACACTTTCCGGAACCATTTCTTGCTTATCCATACGTCTGACAAATACATTGGTGCTGTTTGTTGTGTGATAGATGTTGTTGGTACCAGTTGAGTAGCCATTTTGCTTGGATGCATCCTCATGGCTTAGTTGAGAAGCAACAAATTTGTCAAGCACTCTCCAATCTGTGACTTGATCCACTGCTTGCCCATTGCAATTATTGTTAGCATAAGCTACATAAAAGTTTTGTTCATGGGGTTGATGTTGAATTTGTTCCTCTTGTGAGAGTGATGAGGATTGCAATGTGGTGGCATGGTTGATGTCTATGACATATGGGGCTAAGGAATTGGAGCTTATAGTGGGAGCTGATTGGAGCAACTTTGGGCTCTCTAAGAGTGGGAGCTGAAGGAAGTGGTCATGTGGAGCATGGTATGGTACCAAATCTAGCTCTTTCTTGCAATAAGGGAGCTGGTACATCAAATTAGACTGGGAATTATGCTTAGGTGAGTCTAAATCAGGCATGAATGAGACTTGATCATCGTACCAACAGGGTGATCCCTGCTCGCTTACTTTACGCACTGTTGCTATCCTTTTCTTGAATACCCTGCAGACCACCCAACCTTCCTCCTGCTGATCAGTTGCACAAAAAGATTACATGAGTAATTTTGCTGCAATATATACTTTCCTTTCAGATGATGAACACCATTACATAGGTTAAACCAAAAGAATGTGGTACTCATTTCATTACCCAAAAGGCAAACTGAAAATGAACAAGATGGTTTGCTGTTTTTCTCTCAAAATCTATTAGGACATTAGGATTATGGGGCTAAGGAATTGGAGCTTATAGTGGGAGCTGATTGGAGCAACTTTGGGCTCTCTAAGAGTGGGAGCTGAAGGAAGTGGTCATGTGGAGCATGGTATGGTACCAAATCTAGCTCTTTCTTGCAATAAGGGAGCTGGTACATCAAATTAGACTGGGAATTATGCTTAGGTGAGTCTAAATCAGGCATGAATGAGACTTGATCATCGTACCAACAGGGTGATCCCTGCTCGCTTACTTTACGCACTGTTGCTATCCTTTTCTTGAATACCCTGCAGACCACCCAACCTTCCTCCTGCTGATCAGTTGCACAAAAAGATTACATGAGTAATTTTGCTGCAATATATACTTTCCTTTCAGATGATGAACACCATTACATAGGTTAAACCAAAAGAATGTGGTACTCATTTCATTACCCAAAAGGCAAACTGAAAATGAACAAGATGGTTTGCTGTTTTTCTCTCAAAATCTATTAGGACATTAGGATTCCAAATAACAACCTAATTTTTGCTTTAAAAGGGTGAAGAGAGAGATTCAAACCCTGATTCTTGTCATAGTAAGAACTGTATGATACCATGCACTTAATTACAATAATCTTAGATAGTATCTGATAGCCCTATAAATATGCCAATGTTGCATTTTATTTTAAAACATAGTAAGGTGTTAAAATAAATTGAAGAGATGAAAAAAATTCAATTTCTGGGGGTTGCTCAATTCGTAGAAAGATTGGTTCATAATATGTTCAAGATTTTCCTTTCTAGTTCTTATGGGGAAGATTGAAAGTTAGTATAGAGAACACTGCATTTGAGCTCCTGCTTATATATATATATATATATATATATGCACCAATATTCCAAACAACTGAACATGAAATAATGTTTCTGATATGATTAAGTAGTGTAAAGTACTAAAAGGTCTGTAGTCTATAATTCATTGAAATATGGCTGAAACATATAAGTAATGCAAAAATTAAAGCAGTCGTCATAATAAAAAAGTATTCTCTACCACTTGGTATCCATGCAACAAGATATGGCCTATATTTTTCTAAAATAACCAAAAAACTTCAAGAAAATGTGAAAAGGTTTGCTATATTCAAAAGGAAAAGAATAGTGATAAGAGTGATGTCAATGTTTTTACAATTATTATGATGGTAAATTATGATTAGAGTAACATCACTTTTTACATGGCTCATCATTAACATTATTTTTATTAATACTAGTTTCAAGTCACAATATGTCACTTCACCAATTAATAAAAAAGTTGTGAAAATTTGTTAATTCCTGAACTTATTGCGGTTATAAATAGCTCAATATACTTCAGATGGATATAGACAGCCTAATGAATTTTTAAGTTAATATTGCAATTCTTACAAGTTCTGAAACTAAGAAGTTGGCTGACATTCATAAGAGGGACCATAAATTAAAAGACCAAAACTATGCATGAGGACAGGTACGTAGTTTATGTTGAATTTTCTACGTAATAGAAAGGAAAACATATTTTTAAAAGGTACATGAGCATTTGAAGTTAATGAAAGTTAGGAAATTTAATTAAACTCCTAGGGTTTTGTTGTACTTGCCTGTGGAGTCCCATTTTCTTCAGTTTCAAGCCGGTATTCATGCATAATCCAGTCTGATTTTTGTCCATTTGGAGCTCGACCTTTGTAAAAGACTAAGGTCTTCCTCATTCCAATTAAGTCATGCTTAGAGTATATAGCTTTGTCTCTTCCTGTTGCTTTCCAAAACCCTGCTGTTGTGGCTCTATTTGTGCGAGTTCCTGTTGGATACTTCTTATCTTTATGGCTGAAAAAGTACCATTCATTTTGCTCTTCTGTTCCTATCCTGCATAGCTCTTTCCAAATTTTGCAAGAATGTACAAAAATAACAAGATTTATTTGATTGTCTAATTTCATAAAAAATAATTTGGAAATTGAAAATTTTATGAAATCAGGACTATATACCTTGAAGATCCCATGGCTCGATTTTGTAGAGGTCAACATCTTTAATGACATCTAGGTCAATCCTTCGTGAAGAAATTTTTTTCCTAAGGTAATAATCAACTAGTCAGCATGAGGGGAAATAGGGGAATAAGAAAGATCTCTAAAAGACATTTGACTAAATGAAGGAAGAAGGGAATATTATTTCCCATGTAATAATGAAAAAGTGGCATGTAATTATTAACTATCAACTATAGCTGAATGATCTTAAAAAAAAAAAAAAAAAAAAAAAAAAAAACTCTTTTGACCTTCCTTTGTCATGAATCATCCGTAGCTTCCAATCTTCTCTTTACTACTACGTTAATAAAAAGATAATTTCTTGATGGAAAACATAATACATAGATCAACATGAAATTTCATATTGTGTGTGTGTGTGTGAAACATTTATCTGATTAATTGACTAAGCATGTGATATGTTGGGAAACTCATCATACATGTTTCTAAGACAATAGACATTGACATTTCTAGCATTAGAATGAAAATACAAAGTGAACCAATTATGAGGGTCACTCATTGTTGTTCCCACCACAATGGCTGGAGTGCAATGAAGAAAAAAGAAAATACAGACCAAATTAAGAGAAGGAAAAAAATGAATAGGAGATAAGAAGTGTATGTGATGAAAGAAAAGAATGCTTTTGATATTATTTCTTTGTTTAACAAATCAATAGCTATGTGGTAGTAGAAGAGAATTCTCCTTGACATTTTAGATCTGCAAGTCAAGATTCCTGATCCAAATACGTGCTGTCCAACCTCATACACATTCAAGTCTCACACACAGATCTATTGCATCAAATTATACCCCATAAAATGTAAAACATCAAAAAGAATAAGAAGAAGAAAAGAGAGCTCACAGATCAAGCAAGAATAATGGTCTCTAGCTCTTGTTGTAACCCACAGATCTGAGGTGACTAAGTGGATGAGTCAATCTTTCAGCAGCAACCAAGAAAACCCTTTTTCTCCAAAAGTAGATTGAGATTTATGATCTGGGTATTCTCTCTCAACTTCACTAGAGGAAGCTCCTAACTAGAGAGCTAGAGCTAGATCAGACAAGAAACAAAGACAACAAAAATACAAAAGAGTTGTATTTTTAAAGTACTTCCTTGGGAATTGAACCCCTAACAGCTTTTGTACCAAAAAAATGTCTCAAGGCTGTCGTGTTTTCTATGACCGAATCCCGAGGCACATCAAAATAAGGAAAGGCTGAGGAATGGAAGAATATTTAGAATACAAGTAGGGTTAAATAAGAAGCAAAAAAAACAAAAACAGAAACAAAACAAAAATAGAAACCCTAATGACAAAAAATTTGGAAAAAAAATTAAGGATTATCTTATAGCTGTAGCTTGTTTTCTATATCATTGTCTCTCATTATCGAGATAAGCTGAATTAGTGGGAAAGCTTTTTGGGCGGGAAAAAAGGTGGCGCAAAAATTGGCTGAAGGGAGAGAGAGCTAAGGAATGAAGGAATGCTCTCTCTGCTGCCACCTCTACCCGCAACTGATAGAGACCCAACCGAGAGTTACAAGAGAAATATCGATATGTTTCTCTTTCAAGGCTCTCTCTCTTGTGCTGTGTGAAACATATATGTGAAAGAGAAAACTTCTTTCGTGTCGTCTGTGCTTAGGGTCATATATTTTGTNTCTTCATCTGTTGGATGAAACCGAAAACCGGGTGGAACATGAGAAAAAGTATTCATATTCTTCCCACTTGCGTCTTGAGTCCTGCACTGCATAAATTAAGCATACTCATAAGCATGTTCCTTTCATTCAAACTTATCAATTATAGAAGGTTGAATATTAATTGGATGCAATCAAGTTCATTTGATTTCAAGCATCTCCCTTACCCAAAGATACATTACACATTACTTTTGGCAATGACTTTTAGGTTAATTTACTTTTTTTGTGTGTGTGTGTGTTTTTAATGGAGATATTCAATATTGATACCCTTCACTCCCACTTAAAATGTGTACAAAAAAATGATACATTACTTTTGAGTATAACAATAAGGAGTAACTTCCTCTATCTCATTAGGTACATCAACACAAAGCAAAGTATTCAATGACCACAAAAAGGTAATATCACATTGAAAGGATGTGAATTCAAGAAAGATTATGCATAGGCAACTGTTGTAAGAGTTATTGAAGTGATTGTTCAATCTTTTCATTCTTCAGTTGGTACTGGTAACGATGGACTTAGATATTACAAGATGTATTATTGGCTCTCATTGTAGAGCTTAGTTGCCAGGAAAGGAAAAACAAAATTAAAGAGATGGTAAAAATGAAAAAAAAACTTCCTAATTGCAAAGTGGTGATAACATTGTAGCCCTTTACATGGTGGTAAAATCAGTATAGCACAATGTGTATCATTACCCCAATAAAAGTCTTCTTCCTTGAACAAAGTGTGTAACACATGATTTTTTTCTAAAGGAACCAAATTATTGACTGTTTCACAAATTGAAATATTGTTTATTCTTCTAAAGATTTAGATAGAAATTCTTCATTGACTAATTCTTGTCTCCAATGTCAATTCTCATAATTCTTCTGAAAGGAGCTAAAGAAATTTGATTATCAACCAATTTGCAGTGGCATAAAAATATGCCACAACTAATTTCAGCTAAAAGATTTTCAATTTTTGGTGATAACTTTTATCAGATACAAGATGCATGAGAGCCCATTTATTGAATAATAAAAAGTAGAACCAATCTAAAAGGACTGTCATGAATATGTTGAGCACATTGAGTCCTTATTCATGGGAAGACTATATAAACAAAGTGCATAGATTATTGTATGGGCACCATGACAATAAAATCGAAACAGATATGACAAAAATGTTGAATAAAATTTGCTAATCATCCATATTATTAGAAATGCCACTAAGGGTTATGGAAAAATTTGAATTAGTTTCATAGTCGCTTCCAAGGGATAGATCTAAGAAAAACAAAGGCAGAAAAAGACAGAAGGACAATTCCTAAACTATCCAAACTGCTCATATTCACTTCTTCAAATGAATGGCGGAAAGAGGTATAAAATGTTATGTTTCACCCAATATTCAAATCAAGGGCATAAATTAAATGACAATATCTCATACACAATGGTTGGAATTCTGAATTTAGCATGACATCAAAATGGTAGTTCATAAAGGCTCATTATCAAAAGAGAACTAATTAAACCTAAAAATATAACAAGACATATTCAAGTAAAGTATTAGCAAGCATAGTAAACTTGTGTTCCCTTTTACTTTACCAGGCTATTTATAAGACAAGTATATTTCATATTCTAGTTTTATAATTGACATAAAGTAAACATATCCATGAGGCATCTGATACAATGCAAATCAATCACAATTGAAGGCAGATACACAAAATAATTTTTTATTGCATCTTATAATGTTTTGTAACATCATATGCAAAACATATTTTTAATGAAGCTATGATTATAAAATCCAACTTATTCTCTTTTTTGCTTAATCATATAATTTGATTGATTGTATACGAGCCTTTGTAACCAAGTAGGAATTCTCACATTAAAAGCTAGACTCAATCCATTAAAAGTCCTTTATCATTAATTTATCAATAGATATTGACAATATGAGCAATAATATTTCCTATATATATATAAGATGAATTAAGACTTCCAAACAAAATAAAATTATACTGATACAGACTGGAACTTGGGGTTAATATTTTGTCCCTAAGATCTCTAAAAGTCATTTTCAGCATGAGGGGAAATAGGGGAATAAGAAAGATCTCTAAAAGACATTTGACTAAATGAAGGAAGAAGGGAATATTATTTCCCATGTAATAATGAAAAAGTGGCATGTAATTATTAACTATCAACTATAGCTGAATGATCTTAAAAAAAAAAAAAAAAAAAAAAAAAAAAACTCTTTTGACCTTCCTTTGTCATGAATCATCCGTAGCTTCCAATCTTCTCTTTACTACTACGTTAATAAAAAGATAATTTCTTGATGGAAAACATAATACATAGATCAACATGAAATTTCATATTGTGTGTGTGTGTGTGAAACATTTATCTGATTAATTGACTAAGCATGTGATATGTTGGGAAACTCATCATACATGTTTCTAAGACAATAGACATTGACATTTCTAGCATTAGAATGAAAATACAAAGTGAACCAATTATGAGGGTCACTCATTGTTGTTCCCACCACAATGGCTGGAGTGCAATGAAGAAAAAAGAAAATACAGACCAAATTAAGAGAAGGAAAAAAATGAATAGGAGATAAGAAGTGTATGTGATGAAAGAAAAGAATGCTTTTGATATTATTTCTTTGTTTAACAAATCAATAGCTATGTGGTAGTAGAAGAGAATTCTCCTTGACATTTTAGATCTGCAAGTCAAGATTCCTGATCCAAATACGTGCTGTCCAACCTCATACACATTCAAGTCTCACACACAGATCTATTGCATCAAATTATACCCCATAAAATGTAAAACATCAAAAAGAATAAGAAGAAGAAAAGAGAGCTCACAGATCAAGCAAGAATAATGGTCTCTAGCTCTTGTTGTAACCCACAGATCTGAGGTGACTAAGTGGATGAGTCAATCTTTCAGCAGCAACCAAGAAAACCCTTTTTCTCCAAAAGTAGATTGAGATTTATGATCTGGGTATTCTCTCTCAACTTCACTAGAGGAAGCTCCTAACTAGAGAGCTAGAGCTAGATCAGACAAGAAACAAAGACAACAAAAATACAAAAGAGTTGTATTTTTAAAGTACTTCCTTGGGAATTGAACCCCTACAGCTTAGTCTGTGCTTAGGGTCATATATTTTGTTGAGGAAGAAAACAAACGAAGAAGTAAGAAGGACCTAAACGGCACAGACCAATCAGCAATATTAAAAGGACTCCAGAAAGACCCCAAAAGGAGAGAATAAAATAGAAGGATATTGTTGGTGACGTAATGAAGCAGCCACCAGCCAAAAAGTCACCTACAATACAAACCCATTTCTCTCTCTCTCTCTCAAAGTGGGGCATGGTGGACCTCACTAGCGAGAACTCCATTCCTAGTCCCTACCATTTCCACCATCTCTTTGAAGTCTTAACTGTAACAAAATTGGGATGATGATGTTGAAGATGATGGAGGGGGTGGTCATGACCATTATTAATTGGTCTCATCGATATCTCGTGCAATCTTGGTCCAACATCAACATTTGGAGTTTGGACATTGATGACATTGTCTATACCTATATAGTTGTTTATCTTTTGTCCTTTCCAGATTAACATAGGTAAACAAGGTTGCTAATTAGTGCTATTATAGTATTATATCACTCTAATAATTACCGTAAATTTGGGATAGGATATCCCATCATCAAACTTTGTGTTTGAAATTGTTTTTGGTTTTTATGGCCTATTGAAGTCTGATCAATTTTAGTGATTGATTAGCACGAATCAAAATTCAAATAAAAAAAGATATCCAGTGTTATCAAGTCATTCCAAATCGGTAAGGTGTGATATTGAAAACAGGTTTATCACTTGTTCTGCGACACTAACTGCCACATTCAGTTTTGGTGTTGGCGAGTAAATGTATTCCCTTATCTCATCCCCCTTCCCCTATATATATGTGTGTGTGTTTCTCAAATAAAAAAATAAAAAATAAAAAATTCTATATCCCCATTTATATGTTCAATCAACTAAGATTTGTTACATGATCTTTTATTTTTCTTTTAGAATCACCAAGATTAATACACCCAAAAAAATCATATACAAACCACATTTTAATTTGTGGATCATAAAGTAGAACATTTTTAATGGGATAAAACAATTTTGTTCGATTATCACAAATAGTCGTATAGTGTGCTAAAATATGGTTGGGAAAAAGAAATTTATATTATCCTTATTTCTTGGGGTGTTTTTTCTCATAAATAAATAATTATCTCAAGGGATAGAGATTGACATAATTGAATTAACCACCTCCACTTCAAAAAACATATATGATCCATGATCGAATGAGTGTGTTACTAATTACAATTATTTCTTATTTCCTTTAATCTTACCTCTTTCTTTTTCATGTAACTAAAGATATCTCATTCTACTAACAATCTATACCAAAAATGGATTTTACCCCCTGATAAACTGATTTGACTTACTTCTTGTTCTTCACTATTTATGATATGTAGAACAAATATATCAAGCAAAAATCAACAACATCTTGTAAGTCACAATTTTGACAGAATTGAAATATTGACTGCAGATTCATTGTTAGGTAAAACCAAGTGCATCACAATCTAATGAGTCCTTCTCAAAAGGTGGTAGTCTAAATGGTCCCTAGGAGAAACATATATGCCAAAGTCATTTTGAACACAATATTTAGGTAGTGATAAAAGAAAACCAACCTCAACACTTGTCAGTTGGTAAGCTTGGTTTAGAAAAACATCCAAATGATTGCTGGTGAATACAAATAAGCACTCTCCTATCAAGTCTCAACTAAGAAGTAATTAATTTCACTACCAATGTTACCCCCTTCCCTGTAACTATAAACCTATCTCTATATTATATAAAATATACTTTTATTCAACGTACCAAATTTTGCTCTTGAGCAATACGTTTCCACTGTCATAATTATACATTACACATTATATTATACTTTTACTATCTCTCTCACTGAGTCGACTATTTCGGAGCCCCAAGCCCCGTTCCAACAGCCCACCGTTTTGTCAAATTATCCTGTCCTGCCCTAGTTTTCAAATGATCTGAGAATGTTTGTAGATACCATTTTTTTTTTATCACAATTTTGATTCAATCAATGATAAGTAATTAAAAAAATATAATAAATTTATATGAAAGTAACAAACAATTACTCCTCAATTATTCTATTCAACAACGTCAAAATTGTTCCCATCTAAAAAAAAAAATCAAAATTGTGACGCGAAAATCGTAATAGGTAAAGATTATGGGTTTTATATTAGGTGTATTTGTGAAAATGACTTTCTGATACCGCCAGTGGCTATATACGTGGCTCATTTTGATTGACCTTTCGTTTGTTTAATGTTATCCTAGGAAGTTACTGGGTCTTCACGGGTGGTTTTTCATGGGATAGGCCACAGCAAAACCGACTTTTATATATGGGGCATCACGAATGAGACAGTGCTCCAAATTACAAAGCTGGCTAATTAGCTATTTAAGTGGAGCCTGAAATTTGAAAAGCCGAGCTGAGCCAGTATTTTTGGTTCTAGTACGGTAGTGTGGTGGAATGTGGGTCCCACAGTAGGAAATGATGGCCCTGTGAGTCTGAGACTCTGTACTTGGCGGCTTATGGTCCGGCGTGGGCTAGCCACTATCATTGAGCTCGCAACTTGGATGGTTTTGGTTTGGCTGAGACCCAAGTTTAAGCTTGTGTGGTGGGGTCCATCTGTGGGTCCCACACACGTGGTCCCTAGTGGGTCCCAAAGCGTGTGGTCCCAAGTTGGGACATACCAGGTTCATTGTCTTTCAAGCCTAACACGTGCACTTTAACCCGCATAAAATAACAATAGGAGTGGTGATGGAAATAAGTTTGTAAGATTTTCACTCGCACTGTAATTATTGTGTGAGTGCCTGAAAAAACAGCCTTATGCTTTGCTAGCTTGTAGAACTCTTTTGAGTTTTGAGGAGCATTTGATTTGATTTTGGTACAGCCTAGAGGCATGCACCGTCTTGACCCAAGTTGCATATCAGATAGGTCCCACAGTCTCTCTTCCTGTGATTTAGGTCATTTTAGTCGTTGATTGTTGTGAAAGAATCAATTTGTGCAAGACTAAAAAAAGAAAAGAAAAAAGAAATTAACTTCTATAATTTACGTGATTCAAATGTATGTTTACGTCAACAATCATCTTTATTCGTTTTATTTTGTTTGTTATGCTTTACTTTACTCTATTTCACTTTATTAATAAGACTCTTAAACCAATAGCTTATAAACAAATATGAGACAGTTTCAATAGTACTAATTAATTGAGATTTTTAATTTTCTTAATTATGTTTAATATGGTTTTTAAAAAATCAATTGTTTCTCAGTTGGAGTGTTTTAATTTATTCTCTATCAAATGAATTATACGAGAGCATAAAGAAAAACATTAAGCGTGAAACAAAGTAATTTTCATTCATTTTACGAGGGGGTGAAGTGAAGCAAAAGTCTCATTTGTGATCAAAGCAGTAATTTTAAATCACTATCTTCTCCCACTCTTACATCATCCATAAAACAAAATTAAAGCTTAGTTTAACTAAATATATCTTCACCATAATTGAACAAGAGTCTATGTGAAAATGTATTTACTTACATCTTATACAATTCCATAATGAACAAGAAGATGTATTTTAAATTAACAATTTGGTATGGAACCCGAAAGTACGTAAAATTACTTATTCCTTAAATCACTAAATCATATATACTTTATTTTAGAATTTCTAAATCATATACTTAGTTTAATGTTTTTTTGATATAGTTTATTTTTATTTGTTAATTTTAATTTAAAATAAGTTGGATGCCTAGAAGCTCGTAACTCAATTGATTGCTATTTCTCAATGTCTTCAATAGAGATATACATGATTCAAATATTTCCTCCCTCAAATATTAAATTATCAAAAAAAAAAATGACAAAAAGATAACTTACATCTTAAAAAGTTGATGCTTTGAAAAGTTATTCATTTTCTTTTTAAGTTGAATTTTCTTTTTCTTGTTTTTACCAAACATGCGTTTATAATATATAATTCAATAAGAATCACATGTAACATATGATGTAATAATATTCACATATTTCTATCGGAAAATAAGAGTCTATATATTTAAAAAATTGTTTGATCATAATTGGTAACAAGTACATATAAGGAAAGGTCAGATAATTGCTTAAACACAAAGTTTTCTTGTTGATGCATGCATCCATACAATAATTGAGGTGAATTTGGATTAGATTTTTTACTATAATTAATTTATTTATATTACATACTTTTAAAGTTTTACACACTTTAAAAGAGTCAACAGAGAAATTTATCCAAACACACAGAATCTCTTGACACAAGCAGTTAAATTAGTAGGGTGACAATTTTAAGCTCGTGAATCATAATTCAAAAGGCATGTGATTCTTATCAAAATAGTACTGTAAAATTAAAAAAAAAAAAATCATCAACAATAGCCAAATTAATTGGAACATGTCACATGGAAAACCCACCATGGAAAACATATTACTGTCTCCATGTGCATAAATTTTTTTTAAAGGAATACAAAATTATGAACAAAAATACAAAATGGACTTTAGCCAGAAAATGTAGGGTCGAGATTCAATCGTGTGGGTCCCACATTTTTAATCATGACGGCTGTGTGAACATCATTGTTTTCGGCCCCGAAACGTTTCGGTGACGAGAAAAGGGTAACTCCGTTTCAAATCTGACTGTGTCACCGTTTAGGTGTGACTCAACTTGACCGCAACCAATAGTGTGTGATGCGGCTTTTCTAATGTACCTTGGGCCCCACTTGTAATGTCACTGTTTCCTTTTCATTATCATTAGCTATACCTATACCCCCAAATACGCGGAGAAATCTTTCATTGCCTTATTTCTCATTGGTCCATCAAAGTCCCTGTGGACACTGGACAGTACCTATTGACACGTTAATGTGTGAAAAGACAAATTTCTCTTCTCTTGATTAGGGTCGTAAACAAGTCAAATTGGGTTAAGTATTAAGAGCAACCATATTAGTTTGTCTAAAATTTTTTGTCTATTTTACACTAAAAACTTATTTTTTCTATTTGATATTATCATATTTCCAAAATATCTACATTAGTTTATCTATTTTATAAATTTATTCTAATTAAATAATATTATTTATTATTATTATTTATTAATACCTATTCTCTCTCATACACACCCACATCAGCTCTCTTACATGTTCCTCTCTTTCCCTCACTCTCTTCCTCACAGCTGTTGATCCAACTCACTGCCTTAGCCTTCCGCCAATTCGACCTCCCTCTCACTTTCGCCCTCCCTCTTTCCTTCGCCCCTTAATCTCTTCCTCCACCACCGACCCTTCGCCTCCCACCCCTAATCGACGACAGCAATGGAAGATTTGGCGATAGCAATGGAAGACTATCAGGGGCAGCAATCGCAGCAGATCTGGCTCCGTTGGGCATTTCACATGAGTTTTTCGTTGAGTCCGGTTTGGGTTGGGTTTTCCGATGGGTTTGGACTATTTTTGGGTTGGGTTTACTTGTGAGTTTTGATTGATTTTGAGTTAGGTTTTCCAGTGGGTTTGTCTTGATTTTGAGTTGGATTTTCTAATTGCTTTTCCGTTGATTTTGGGTTAATTCTCTGTGCTAAGTTGCGGTGTTTGGTGGTGGTACTGGGTTTGGTGGTTGGGTGGTTATTTTCTTCTTCTTCCTTCTTATTCTGGCACATTGGGTTGTTGTAAATGTTGGAAAAGAGAAGTAGTTTGATAGAGGAGAGAGAAAAAAAGAATAAAAAAATCGTTTTCACATGAATAGTAATTGTGTATATATGCACGGTTACTATTCATTTACACAGTCGTGGTGTATATTTACACATTTTTACACCCACTGATGTGGGTGTATTTTTGCTCAAAATGTGTAAAATTGGTACTTTTTTTTTCCTTATTTTAGAAGATTATAGATGGGCTGATGTGATTGCTCTAAAAATTCAAATTTGTTACTTAATTTTATTTTGAACACGTATTGAGCTCGAACTTACCACTAATCAAAATTACATGTTTAAGTTAGGTTTGTTTTGTTGTTGAACAAGGAAATGAAGTTACTTTCTTATTCATGCTTGCTCACAAACTATTTGATAAATTTAATAATTTTCAATATATATAAACTACAAATAATGATTTGATATCATGTGAATCTATTTAAAAATTTATACAATCCATTATCAAGTATAAGTATATTTTTAGGGAAGTATACATATAAATATGATATTATATACAGTTAAATCGAACCTCATGTTCACGAGTTTTTTCATAAATGCATTGTTATGTTTGAGTTTAGTTAGTTTAATAGTTCAACCTAAACTTGGGTTTGTGCTTGGACAAACAAATATAAATAAGCATTTTCTCGAGCCAAACTTGAGTTGTTTATAAATATCTTAGTTAATTTTTACAGTCCTAATTTTGACTAGTTGAATAATATTAGGGACAAAACATTTTTTACGATTGTTGATATGGTCTATAATAGTTGGACCAACATCACTTTTGCATGACACCATTACGAACACCACTTTTATTATGCATTAAATTGCTTTTTTAGCATAAAAATTATAATCTTTTACTAATAATTAATATCTCATGTATCCAATATAGACAACTTCCTCATGGTAAGTAGGTAATATATATTGTGAGAGATGTTGTATATACATATACGAGACATAAAATATAATCTCATTAGGGAAAAAAACACTCTTATTTTATGTATCACTTTTTCTTTGTACAATGGATATAAGATCTACCATCACTGGATTACTCGCATAGTGCGCTTTTTACTTTGGGGCTTGACATAAATCGAAAGTCATTCAATCCATACTATCAATCATAAAATTTTCGAAGGATCTTTTTGACACCAAAAAAAAAAAAAATGTAATAATCTGTCCAAAAACATGTCACATCACTTCTTTGTAGTTTTTATATATATAACTTGAACCTTTCTCTACGAGCTTTCTTACATATGTGAGGGTAGCCTTGGCATAGATATTCCAAAAATATAAAAAGCGTATAATGTACCTTCCATGAGTATAGAATACTCAAAGCCAGAGTATGAATACAGGTAGGCCAGATGTGATGGAGATATTATACATACTAAATCATTTTGTACAGCGAAATTGAAGATAGGACTGGCCACCAGCTTTTTTATACCCAGCAACCCCAACCAGGAAAAAAATAAAGGAATGTTCAAATGCAATAGGGTTTTGGTCCAAACCCAACCTCTTTATAGCAAGTAAGGGCCAACCAGATTCAGAGTCATGTTACATGCATGTTATATTTTCTACATGTCATTATGTTTTTCGCTTTTTTTGCTGTTCTTTTTCTTGAGCGTGCGTGCATATGTGTGTCTATATATATATGTATATGACCCTTTATTGTCCATTCTTCTGTACTTTAAAAAATAATCAATAATTTGATTGATTGCAATCTAACAAACGAAACAAATTAATGCAAAGGTAAATTAAGAAATTTAAAATTGTCCATCAAATTTTACTCTCATTAACCTCACACACAAACTCACATTAAAAATAAAAATCACATTCTCAAAGTAAAAGATTAAAAAACTAAAAATAAAAAACTCATATTTTATAAAAGTAGGACACGCATTTTATATTTAAACCATAATTACTTGTATTTACAACTTAAAATACTATCCTTTTTTAATTAAAAGAATATAAGAGTCTGTGAACATGTGCCATGTATGAAAATACTATATATCATTTTAGTTTTTGAACTCCTAGTCCTGTACATTGGACTACATAACTTCTGAGTTGGAATGGGTGGTAGTCAGAATTGACGTATTGCCAGCCCTAGTTCCACATAAAAGGCACCTGGGGTGGGATATAGTCTGTAACCTTTTTTTACTGTTGTTGTTGAATAATAGTCTGTAACTACTATCCATATCAAATAGGTCAGTTGAAATCTCTGAAGATTCGACCATAATATCATAATGTAAAGTAAGGTAATTTGAGAGTGATGGTTGATTATCAGGCTAGAAAACTATTTGTCTATTTGTACGATATGATGATATCATATATATATATATATATCACTGATATTAGTAAAGATTAATGTATTGTGAGCTAGCTAGGTGTGAAACAAATGTTTAGAATTGTTTAGGTTTTGCACTGTTTTCATTGTTCGAGAGGATCAATGTTTGCATAGTACTCTAACAGGGGTTTGGTCCACAAGTTAGACATTAAGATTATGTGCACCTCTCACTCATTCCAATCCAAAAATATTGACAGAATTATTTAAGCATTTTGAACGAATTATAATAGCAATTGGTTGACCAAATATCTGGTTCAAATAGGGAACAAGGAAAACCTTGGATTAGTTCTTTAGAATTTTCTATATTTCTTAGGATAATTCTGCCTAGAGTTTTTAAAACTCGATAATTTATTGATAAATGAGTGGTTTATTTATTTATTTATTTTTATATCATAAGCATTTAAATAAATATTTATTCTTATTGTTTTGACATCTATTTAAGTTATTAATGGTTTCTAAAAAAACAAGTTATTGTTGATTTGACAAAATTTGACCTACTAATTTATCAATGAATGATCAAAATAAAAAAATTACTACAATAAAGTTATTTCAAAAAATTTAGAGGAAATAAGTCTAAAAACTTTAAAGAAATGACCCTATAAATTTTTTATTTTTATTTTTGATAAGGACCCTATATAATTAGGGTAGGATCCAAATGACCTTTGCATGAATATTGATTTATGTAAACCTCACAATTTAGAGGGTCTTATTCCGGTGAGTTGTGGTTTAATGATATTCTTATTGAGGAGAGTCTGTGTTCAAATAATCGCTTTCTCACTTAAATGGCTAAATTCAATGCTGCAATAAGTTATTTGGCTTGTAACTTCAGAGGAAAAGGTAATCATATGTGACTTATTTAATTTTTCAAACCTCTCCGAAACCAAAAAAATAATAGTAATAATTAAAGAAAAGGAAGATAAAGAAAAAGAGAAGATTTTTTTTTATTTCTTTGAAAGTAGAAGAAAGAACTATAAGAACAGATATTTTTTGACAGTTTAAAATGGGGAAAAAAAAAAATTAAATGCACATTAGCTTTGGGGATCAAAGATTCCAAAAAGGCCAAAAACTAGTTAAGACCAAGTGCCAATTTTGTCAATGGCATCATCATAAACCTTTTTGGCACGCACTCTCATGTCGGCACTATACGCTAATAATATCCGACTTACAAGTAAAATGATATTAATAATTTTTTTTTAGTGTCTATTTGCATAGTCAACTTTTTTGCAAAATGATACTCCATCTCTTACCTAAAATTAAAATAATTACTAAACATGAGGATTTATGATTGCATGTTGGTTTATATGTCATCTTCAAAATTATAATACCAATTATAACCATAATAATAGGAATAAGATATGAGAACAAATAAAGGCCTAAAAAAGTGGAAGTTGGAATGATTATAATTTATAATCGTATTTTACCGACTATCTAGAAAAACCACAGGTGTATTTATGATGTCAAAATGCAAACAACACAATGTGAAAAACTGGGAAATATAACGTAATATGAGCTCATCACAATTTGATGACTCACATAAGAATCACAAGGGAAAAAATGACTTTCTCTTTTTTTTTTTTTTTTTTTTTCAAGTAAAACAAGAATCATTACCATGGGATGATTTTCGGATCAATTAGTGTAAAAGAACAATGCATTAGGAGAAAGTTATCTACCATTACCTTTTATTTTTAGTTTTTATCATCAGTGAATGATGCAATTAATAGAGCTTTAGATTTTTTTTTTTTTTTTTTAGAGATAACTACAATATGCTATTAACCTTGTAACTCGAATATTTTCTCCCTTACACTCTTAAGTACTTTGTGCATGAGGATGTGTCAATTCAATTACAAAGCCCTTGACAATAGAGCGTTAGACCTCAAATCTAACACCACCGATAAAGATTAAAAAAAAAACGATATAGAGTAAGATTTATTCTATAATATTCTTTTATATTTTTTGAGAATGAAGACTTCAAATTAAATTAATCAAAGAGGTTAAATCAGCCTAAATAGTATGCAGAATGTCTGGTGGTACATCTTTCATCTAAAAAGCTAAGTTGAGCAAATTAATTTTCCATTTAGCCAATGCATGGGTTACAGTGTTTCTTTGACGGCGAACATGGGCGAAACTAATGCAAGAAAAAAGTGAAACTAGAAGTTTTACATCATGAATCAAATGCCCATGTAAAGCTAAAGAAGGTTAGTGACTTGTAAGGTCCTTGAAGATAATGTCCGAGTCCCCCTCAAAATTAGCTTGGGTGATATTGATCTCCGAAGCAAATTCAGAAGCTCTTCTAGCTTCCAAAGCTTCAACTTGGGCAACCGTAGAGTGATGACTAACGTTTATTTATTTATTTTTGCATACCTTATTGTGATTTCAACATGACCCTTATGTAGGACATATGGTAATAGACTCCTACAGTAAATCAAATCCCCCTATATTCCAATATTAGGGTTCAAATTGGGGAGAGATTTTTGGTGATAATGTTTTGAAAGTCAATCATGTGATTCTTGAGGTCCATTCCAGGAGTAGTAGTCCTAATTGCGCTTACCAAGTAAAAAAAAAAAAAAACAAAGAAAAGAAAGAAAAAAGAAAAAAAAAAAGAAAAAAAGAAAATCGACTTAGCCCTTGTTCTCGGAGCCAAAGAGCAAGGCCAAGCTCGATGTAATGGAAGTACCTCGAGATGTTAATTTGGTTACAAACTATAGGGAGAAAAATATTCAAACTCTGATCGAAATTATAAGAAAGTGTTAATTGAGCCATCTTTTAACGACGAGGAAACTTTCTGCTAATAATTAGCTTTGTTCCCTGACCAGCCTAATCTTTTTTATTTGTCGGCATCCATGAAGTCCAACCTAATCTAGAGAATTGCCCCCAAAGTCCTAAAGACTTTGTGGGCCATATAATTCATGACAATAGAAGTCCAGATATGAAGGGCTTAGGTGAAATCTGGCAAGCCGATATTGTTCTTGTAGTGGTTGAAGCCCATCCTGACCTTTGGATTCCTTTGCCCAAGGCTGGCAGAGTCCTAGGCCCAGCTAAATCAAACCACATGTATGAGGTCCTATATTCCTATTACCATTGTTTTTTTTTGCTTGAAATTACTTTCTATTAAAGTATAGCAGGCCATGAGATGAATTGAGGGTACTCTCTTTACTCCAATACACCGACAGTATAATAAGTTTAGAGATACAACATCATTTTTATAATTAATGATATGATTTATTATGATTGAGGCAAAATAAAAATGATGTCAATAGTGAGCCCCAATAAAAATGATATTTCCCAAATTACAAGTTAACAACTTAGCAAATTTTTTAAAAAAATTATCTCTAAAATTACTCAAGCAGAGAAGGGAGAAAGAAAATTTGAATCTAAATTCTCTCCATGATTAAGACTTAAGCAATGCTTCAAAAAAAAAAAAAAAAAAACTTTACCACCATTTTTTGATCCAAAAGTTATCTTGTCAAATGTTTACAAATTGGCTTCATTAGCTGCTAAGTGGCCTATATTAACATGAGTGTGTGTGTGTATATATATATATATATAAAAGTTGCATATTAAAAATACTAGACTCATCACATGCTCTTGCGTGAGCAATAATGGTTTTTTTTTTTAGTGTTATAATGTTTAAAAATGAGATAGAAATAGTGTCCTAAGTTTTAGGTAGAATGAAAAAATTAAAGGGAAAAGCCTAAAACATAATTGAAGTATTTGAATTCAAATAGATAATAAATACAGATTGGAATCAGACATTTAAATATGGGATAAGAATGGATAGTTTTTACTTGATTTTTTTCCCCTTTCTTGCTTGAGATAGTATTACTCTTTTAAACTTTTTTGTTTTTTGTAGGAAAAAAAAATTAAGGTGAAAATATCATTTTGGTATCTACATTTTGGGGTCACGATCAATTTAGTCCTGCATTTTGGGAGCAGTCAATTTGGTCTCTGCTATTTTCAAGTCACAATCAATTTGGTCCATACCGTTAGATGACTAACAGAATCGGCTTACGTGGCAGACAGAATGCACATGTGGCATAAATTAAATTAAAATATAAATGAGAGATACTATATTCACAACAAATCATAGGTGACTAGTTGTTATTAGTTCAAATTTGAACATAATACTAAGATTACTTTTTTGTCCAAACAATGACAACTTGATGTTGTGAAATGTTATAAACATATCATTTCTCAAATATAAATAGTCCTTCCACTCAGCCATTTCACATCAACTTCTACTACTACTAACCGCACGTGACTCTCATATGACCCACTTATCATCGACACCATCCTCACTAGTCAGCCAACTTGTACCAATTGAAATCAAAATCCACAAAATGAAATTTCAAATCCTTAACCACGATGAAATCCTTCTTGACAGCCACTTGGACCACGTTGTCTTTCCTCACCGGCATGGACCTCACGTTGTGCTTGCTCAATTGATATGACGGGTAGCTTTTCAAAATTCATTTGTTAAATAAATAGACCTACTATCCAACACATTGTTAATTGTAATGGCTGAACCTACCCTTCTTGTAATAGTGTGTTCTGCACTTCTTCTTTTTTAATGAAATTGACAAAAGTATTATCGCTAATAAAATATTTATAGTGAGTATATATTAGTAAAAAACCGTCTCTCAGATAAAATTACATGATGTTGTGAAATGTTATAAACATATCATTTCTCAAATATAAATAGTCCTTCCACTCAGCCATTTCACATCAACTTCTACTACTACTAACCGCACGTGACTCTCATATGACCCACTTATCATCGACACCATCCTCACTAGTCAGCCAACTTGTACCAATTGAAATCAAAATCCACAAAATGAAATTTCAAATCCTTAACCACGATGAAATCCTTCTTGACAGCCACTTGGACCACGTTGTCTTTCCTCACCGGCATGGACCTCACGTTGTGCTTGCTCAATTGATATGACGGGTAGCTTTTCAAAATTCATTTGTTAAATAAATAGACCTACTATCCAACACATTGTTAATTGTAATGGCTGAACCTACCCTTCTTGTAATAGTGTGTTCTGCACTTCTTCTTTTTTAATGAAATTGACAAAAGTATTATCGCTAATAAAATATTTATAGTGAGTATATATTAGTAAAAAACCGTCTCTCAGATAAAATTACAAGTAAAATATCATCAAGTAATAATACAATGTAGAAACTTAAAGAGGTGACCAACATACAAATCTTTTTGCCATTATTAAGAATTTAAGATCCAAAAAAGAGGATTAGGCAAGAAGAGATGTGGCTATCAAGAAGGATTTCATCTTGGGTTAGGGCTCGAAATTTCATTTTGGGGATTTTGAAATCAATTGGGTCTGAGTTGTCTAACTAGTGAGGAGGGTGTTGATGATAAATGGGTCATGTGAGAGTCATGTGGGATTAATAGTAGAGGAAGCTAATGTGGAAAGGCTGACGTGGAAAGACTAATTATATTTTAATTTAATTTATGCTACGTGTGAATTTTGTCTGCCACCTAAGCAGATTCCGCTAGATATTTAACGGTAGGGACTAAATTGATTGTGACTTGAAAATAGTAGTGACCAAATTAATTACTCCCAAAATATAGGGACCAAATTGACGGTGACTCCAAAATATAGGGACTAAAATGATGTTTTTGCCAAGAATTAAACTAAAGAGTGTGTTATTTTAGAATTTATATGAGGATGTTTTAGTATGTCAAAAATTGAAGACGAAACAGAAGAGTCCTCTTATTAGTAATATAGAATAGATGCTTAGAGCATCCACATCAGTTGGTGGATACTCTTCTATAATACAAAATCTCCTTCATTTTACACATTTTGGTCAAAAAAGCTCCCGCATCAACTCGTGTGAAAGTGTGTAAAGTCGGCTAAAAATTCCCATGAGCTACAGTAACCGTATATATTTACATGGTCACTGTAGCTCATTTATACATTAAAATAATATTATCTTTGTACCGTATAAAAACTTCTTTTTCACTCTTTTTTTTCTCTCTCCTCTCACTGAGCACAGCAACACCTCTCAGGTCTCAGCTTCTCTCTCCCTGTTTCATTCCTGAGCTTTTCCTCACTTCGTCTGCTTCTTATAAGCTTTTGCTCATTCTCATCACCATGGGAAATAATAATGTGATCGGTTTGGGGGTTTTGCAGGGTGGATCAATTGATAGACTCAACTTCTCTATTGACAAACTTTGGGGCTAATTTCTCTAAAAATGTATGGGTTTTTCTCATTGATACTTTAGGGTTTTTTTGCTTTTTGGTTTCAAGCAAGATTTTTGGGAGTTTCTCTAAACTAATTTTTTTTAGGGTTTCTTGTTTCAAATTTTTTCTGGTTTGGGTTTTTTTTTTTTTTTTTTTTTTTTTTTTATTTTTTTTTTTTTAGGGATTTTTCGGAGCACACCCGAAGTTATTTTTGGAATTTATTAGTATTTCAGATTTTGTGTGTATTTATATTTGATTATTTTAGAGTTCAGGTAAGGATTAAATTTTATGTCTTTTGATAAAGATTAGTTTCCTCGTGTGTAGGGAGTGTTTGAAGAATTTGGAGTTTTTTAAACTTGTATTAAATTTCTATTTCTCCCCTATTTTCGGACTAATTGAACAGGGTATATACTTAGTTATAAACTACTTCAATCTGATGTTAAAGGTTTTACATTGATTTTGGATGTTTCTTTGGGATATACTTGAGAAACATATACTGTTTGTTGGCCATGAAAAAACTGCCTAGTATGTCTCTACCTGTGGAGCAATTTTAATCTAGGACTAATCTTTAATTTTTTTATTTTTATTCTAGGACTAATCTTATAGGTTGTAAGCAGTATAGCTAACTGCTTGTCTTTCTGTCTCTCTTTTGCAAGTCAAATTTGATGAAATTAGAGTATTTTTTTAGTTCTTCGTTTGAGAATAATTTGTGGGAAATCGGTTTAAATTTTGGTTTATTTTTGAATTCTGTTGAATACTTATTATTTCCGAGGTTGAATTCCATGTGGGTTTTATCTTAAAGCTGAAGAATTGTGCTTGTAGTTGTCTTTTTGGTTTTCTTTTTTGTGTTTTGTTGGTGCGGTTGAAAATGAAGGTTTTGATTTTGATTTTTATTTCTATTGCTTTGAGTCTCGATTTTCTTGTGTTTGTACATGAATTGGTCAATGAATTAGCCTATAAGGGTGCTTGGTTGTGATTGTGGAATTTGATTAACTCTGTGCAGTTAAATGAATTTTGGTTGTTGTATTGCTTGTAAGTTTCCTTGATTTTGTGTTAATATAAGTACAAATGCATATGGGTTTTATTTGAGAGTTGAGAGTTCTATTGATAATGTTAGTGTTTTAGAGGTGGATGGATCATGTGTCAATGGGGACAGTTGGTATTCTTTGATCAAATTCTTGTGTTCATCTTCTTAGTTCGTGAGGTTTCCCTTAGTTTCTGAAGGATGGAGAAGTTCTATTATAGATCACATACTGTTTACCTTTGTGTTTTTAGCGAGTTATAATCTTAAATCTATGTTAAACAATGCCTTTTCTTTTTTGTTTTCAATTTTGTTGCTTATTAGTGCTACTTTTGAATTACTTTAGCGTTTGTTAGGTGATGGACTCACAAAATCAAAATCCCTTCTTCCTTGACATTTTACAAGACAATGAACAAGGTTTTGAGTCTTTTGATAGTAGTATTTTGATGTCCACTCCGCATTCAGATGTGAATGTTCATTAATCTCCACCCCAAGTTAAAACGGGACAATCTATACCCCGCATTGCAAAAAAATCAACAACTAAGAGAGGTTAATGGGGAATCAACTTCATTGTAGATGAAGATATTAAGCTAGTGTCGGCGTGGCTCAATGTTAACTTAGATGCCGTGACATTGATAGACCAAAAACACACAACATTTTAGGATAGAATTTGGTCCACCTTCCACAATAACAAGAAATTTAACCGCACCAAGGATTCTTTAAATAGTCGGTGGTCAACAATTCAAAGGGAGACCAACAAGTTTTGTGGATACTTGGCCCAAATTGAGAACCAGAATGAAAGTGGTAAAACTGAGCATGACAAGGTATTTCAATTCAATATCTAATATGTATTGTACATCAATACACTTTTAGTTTAATGATTCTTATTATTTTCAGTTTTTTACTTTTGTAGATTGAAGATGCAAAAGCTATGTATCAAAGTAATTGCAAAAATGCATTTCAATTGGAACATTGTTGGAGAATTTTGAGGAATGAACTTAAGTGGTTGATTCTAAGAGAGAATTTGAAGGCCTGCACAAGACAACCAGCCACACAATCTTGTCATACTTTTACAAGCTTAATAAATTTAGATGAAGATAATGATGAGATGAACACCGGCGAAACCTTGGAGAGACCCATAGGCAAGAAAGCTGAAAAGGAGAAATTAAAGAAAAGAAAGAATTGTGATGATGTGGTCTCAATACTTTTCTCCCAATTGGATGAAATCAAGGAAGAAAAGAGGAGAATGCATGAGTAGGAAAAAGAAAGTATGTGCATTGCATTAGAAGAACGAAGAGAGTTAATGCGCATTGCATCCGAAGAATGAAAAGAGTTGATTCGTATCAAGGAAGAGAAGAACGAAGTAGAAAAGAGGAAAATGGAAGATGAAATTATGATGAAATATACAAGAACCATGGATCCTGAGCAAAAAGAATATATTCGTCTATGACGTTTGGAAATCTTGGAGAGGTTAAGGTCTAAATTTTCATCATAATTTGAATATTATTATTGACAATATCTAATCAAGTAATTTTTTGTATAGTGCAAAGATACTAGCACATAGTTGACATAGATGATTTGAAGTTAGACATCTCTTTTGTAGTATTTACTTGTGCAAGGAACATGATTATTCAATCTCTAATCATGTTAGATATATTTTTGTAGTCTTTACTTGTGCAAGGAAACAGATGCAATGTTGTAAATTTTGTATTGTGCACGGACAATAGCACTTGATTATTCAGTTTACTTTGTGATTATGTTCTTGTCATTTTGTTTTGGGTGAAGCAATGTCTCTCTTGAAGGTGGCTGTACTTGCTAATTTTATTGGTTGTATATGCTATTTGAATATAAATAGCACTTTCTCAACAGAAACTGTTATTTCTGCATAATGTTATTTTTTTGCACTTTCTCAACAAGTGGCTGTACTTGCATAGTTTTATTTTTCTGCGTAATTATTTGTTTTTACAAAAACTGTTTTGTTTTTCCTGCATATCTTTTGCTTCTGCAGTATAGGTTTGGTAATGTTGTAATTGTGGTTCGACTTCTTTGCTTGTTTTATAGGTTTCAATGTATTGTTTTTGAATTCTACAGATGTGATTTTTTGCATAGTTCTGCATTATTGTTTTGCTGTTAGCAGAGGGTTAAATACCCCTGTATGAGATAAAGAAAGAAGAAATAAAAAGGATAAAGTATCTAGCTGCAGTTGAAAAGCTTTGTTGAATAGCTGCAGTTGTGTTAAAAATGACCAATGATCAGGATAGTATCTAGTGTAAGTTTACAACTAAACTTGAGTTGACAAACTTATATTAGGGTCTGTCAACTTATATACGGCTTTTTGTTGTCTCAATTTTAAGGATTTTAAAATATAATCCTTAAAATCATTTTGTATTATATTGGCTAAAATAAAGGCGTAGGGGTTAAGTTGTAATTCAAAATAATTTTGTGGGACTCAGTCATTAGCAACTCTAGCCTCAATTTGCAGGAAAAATAAAGACTCCAATTTACTTTTTGTTAAATTACTTTTGAAGTTTGATAGACTAGATTTGAGTTTGGATGATTTGATTAAAGATACACAAAGGGGTGATAGTGATACTTGATGTGTGAAGAAACAAATCATGCAATAGTTATTAATAGAGTGACAATGAAGTTTAATATTAGAATAAAATTTACAGTGTCCTATTTGGAAACTTAGTAATATTAAACTTAGAAAATTTCAAATTCCAATGAATGTCCACATTCAATAAAAGTAGTAATACTTAGAAATTTAGAATTCCAAATTCCTACAACTGGCCTTGTAGTTGCCATAGATGCTCGACGAGATCCGCTTGAAGTTGAGAATGAATTCCTCTATCTCTAATGGAATTATGACTTTCAATGAACTGCATAAGGTTACAAGTGGGATTATGTGACACCGGTTCGGGTCCATTATCATCGATTTGATCATAATCAAAGTCATTTGCTCCAAGGTAAGTATGTTGCTCATCTTCAACAATCATATTATGCAATATTATACATGCCATCATAATGTCCTTAAGCGATTCAAGGTGGAAAAAACGTGCAGGCCCACTCATAATTGCAAATCGCGCTTGAAGTACTCCAAATGCACGTTCGACATCCTTCCTCGCCACCTCTTGTGCGGAAGCAAAATGTTGTCTTTTACGGTCTTGTGGTGCTGGAATTGTTCTGATAAATGTTGCCCATGATGGATATATACCATTTCCAAGATAGTACCCCATCGAATAGTCATTACCATTTATCGAGTAATTAACTGGAGCAGCACACCCTTCAGCAAGCTCATAAAATACAGAAGACTGCTCTAGGACATTGATGTCATTGTGAGACCTCGGTAACCCAAAAAATGCATGCCATATCCAAAGGTCATACGACGCCACGATTTCCAAAATTATCGTTGGATCACGGGTATGACTAATATATTGACCTTTCCACTTACTTGGACAATTCTTCCATTTCCAATGCATGCAGTCGATGCTCCCCAGCATTCTTGGAAATTCACGGTGTTGGCCAACCACTAACAACCTTGCAATGTCATTGTTGTTTGGTGACCTCAAGTACTCTTCAGAAAAGAATGAAACTACTACTTTAACAAATTTCTTAAAGCTTTTTATTGCAGTAGTTTCTCCAATCCTCAAGTATTCATCTATGAAATTAGCCGATACTCCATAAGCAAGCATTCTGATTGTGGCGATCATCTTTTGAAGGGAAAACAACCCGAGTGTGTTAGCTACATTTCTTTTTTGATCAAAGTATGGTTCAGTAGCTTTAACTCTTGAATGGATACGTAGAAAAAGAGAACGACTCATTCAAAACCTCATTCGAAATACATTAGGAGGATACACTGGTGTTTCAGCAAAATAATCATGGAAAAGCCTATCATGACCTTGTAAAGGATTACACCAAATAAACCTGCAAGGCTGAACCGAACAATGACGTGATGTTGATGCTCCTTCATTGTTTAATTCTTCTATGGCAATAGCTAGAGTAAGTTCCAACTCATCATCATCAGAAGATGAGTCAAATGGAGGCTTATCATTTGGAAAAATAAAATAAATGTCATAATGGAAATCCATTAAGAGAGAACAAAAACCAAATGGAAGAGACAATTTTGTAGAAATGGATGGAAATTAGAGAGAAAATGGTCATATTTATAGAGCAAGAATGTGACTTGAGTTTGAATTTCAAAAATTTGACCTTTAGGTTTGAATTTACCATTGGGTTTAAAGTTAAAAAATATGACCTTTAGGTTTGAATTTACTATTGGGTTTAAAGTTAAAAAAAAAAAATAACTTTTAGGTTTGAATTTACCTTTAGGTTTGAATTTACTATTGGGTTTAAAGTTAGGCTTGAATTTATTGTTTGAATTTCAAAATTATGACTGGTGGATATAACAATAAAAATTATGATCGTTGGGTCAAAAAAAAAAAATGATCGTTGGTCGGAGACATCGATTCGACAGCATCAGTTTGGTCACCGATTCTAGCAATATGGTGGTCGAAGACATTAATTCAGCGGCGGTCGTTGGAGCCACTATTACAACAATCAGCCCACTAGTGATGGCGGTACAATGGTCGGAGACACCAATCCGGTGGGCAATCACCAAAGCCACTATTTTGATAGTTTGGGCATTGGTGGCATTCGTTGAAGCCACTATTTAAACAATCCACCTATCAGTGGGTCACTATTCGGCGGTGCGGTGGGCGGTGAGACCAATCCGACGGTGTTCGTCAGAGCCACTATTTTGGCAGTTCAGCCATCAGACCTCCACTACAAGCGACTCCATTGGCCAAGCCATCGATGTTGGTAGTTTACTTAAAATATAAGTTTAAATTAAAAAAGTATAACCATTAGGAAAAATAATAAAAAATTGATGAAGAATGAATATTTTATTGAAAAGTCTTGTAAAATAGATAAACTGAAGTGAGTGTTTTGTAAAAGTGATTGTGTAAAATAGATGGTGTAAAATAAAAAAAAAGTAAGTTTTTTGTGTAAAATAGACGGAATCTTTTTCACGAGCTGATGTGGTTGCTCTTATGCAGTTGGGTAAATAATTGCAATTAATAATTAAAAAAAAATTAAAACCCTAAAAAGGACAAAACTCAAACCCATTCCGGTTCAGCAAATCGACTTGGGGTTTATCAGTTTAAAAACCAAACAATAAAATACACACAAACAAAGGGTAAGGGTTTTAGTCCGTTCATCCTATCAATTCAATGTGTCAAAAACACTACTTTCTTCTTCTTCTTCTATTACCACACTACTTGTTTCTGCTTCATTCTTGCTACCTGGGTCCGATTCCTCACTTGGGTTAGTCTCAATTTTGCTTTGCCTTTGAAAATCTACAATTTCTCATTCATGGTCTTCTCCAATAGTATTGGTCTTTCTTGCTTCTGGGTCTGTGAATTTTCTCAACTTCATCGCTTGGGTTGGTGTCGTTTGTGCTTTTATTCGTAGATTTATGGTATTTTGGCAGTTGGGTCGGTCTCAAAATGCTAAATTTTGTCTCTAAAACCCTTCATTTTCTTGTAATCAGATAAGAGTGATTGAAAATGCTTAAGAAAAGGCCTTGTTCTTATTGTTATTACTATTTCTTCAGGACCAGAAGAGCAATTACAACTTGTACTTTGCCAATAGACCCTACAAATGCTTTTGTTTCACCTATTGCCAATGACCACAAATCTCTGTGTCTCTCATTGGCAGAGCAGCTCATTCAACGTGGCTTGTTATCCTCGGCGCAGCAAGTGGTTCGGCGAATAATAACACATTCTTCGTCAGTTTCTGATGCTTTTTCGGTTGTTGATTTTGCTGCTTTACATGGCTTGGACCTTGATTTGGTTAGCTATGGCGAACTCATTAGGAAACTGGTGTTTTCGGGTCAGCCCCAATTGGCTGAGGCACTTTTTTGCAACAACATTGTTGGTAGAGGTATTGATCCTGATTTATCGATTTTGAATTCTATGGTTATTTGTTTGTGTAAGTTAGATAAAGTAGAGGAGGCAGGAGCTCAATTTGATAGGCTGCTTGAGATGGGTGGAATTCCTTGCAAAGCTGCTTGTAATGCAATGATTTGGGGGCTTTATGCTCAAGATAGAATTTTAGAAGCATTTGATTATTTAGTTAGACTTAATGAGGCTGGAGCTACCCCTGGTATTTTGTGTTTTAATAAATTGATTTATGGGTTATGCTATAAGGGGTATATGGATGAAGCTCTTGAATTGTTTGATGTAATGCGCTGTGGACATGGTTATCCACCTACTCTCCATCTATATAAATCAATATTTTACAGTCTTTGCAAGAGAGGGCTGGTCGTAGAGGCAGAGTCACTATTCAGAGAAATGGAGTCTCAGGGTCTTTATATAGATAGGGTGATGTATACTTCTTTGATTAATCAATATAGCAAGGATAAGAAAATGAAGATGGCAATGCGGGTTTTCTTTAGAATGCTGAAGACAGATTGTGAGCCAGATAATTACACATATAATACATTGATTCATGGGTTTTTGAAATTGGGCTTGTTTGATAAGGGGTGGCTGGTTTACAAACAGATGGCAGGGTGGGGAATCCAACCTGATGCGGTAACTAATCACCTTTTTATCAGTAAGTACTGCAGGGAAGGGAAAGTTGATTGTGCTTTGATGCTTTTGAACAACATGGTTAGTTGCAACTTAGCTCCTAATGTCCATTGTTACACGGTTTTATTCAATGCACTTTACAAGGAGAATAGGCTAATGGAAGTTTATGATTTGTTCAAAAGCATGCTGTTAAGGGGGGTTGTTCCTGATCATGTGCTGTTTTTTGTCCTTATGAAGATGTATCCAGAGGGGCAGAGGCTTCACCTTGCTCATCTGATTCTGCAGGCAATTGCCAAGAATGGGTGTGGTTTTGACCCTTCTATGCTCTCATCCTCTGCTAGTGCAAACTCTAATGGGGATTTGGAGCGAGAAATTGAGATCCTGCTTGAGGGAATTGTGAGATGTAACTTTAATCTGGCTAATGTAGCATTTGGTGTTGTTGTCAGTGCCTTGTGTGGAGAAGGAAAGCCAAATGATGCCTTGCTTTACATGGATAAAATTGTGAGAGTTGGATGCATGCCTTTGCTTTTTACTTATAACTCTTTGATCAGGTGCCTATGTCAGAAGGGCCTTTTTGAGGATGCCAAGTACCTACTTGACCTTATGCAAGATCGAGGTGTGGTCCCAAATCAAGCAACTTATTTGATAATGGTAAATGAACACTGTAAACAGGGTGATCTGGTGTCAGCCTTCAATATTCTGGACCAAATGGATGAGAGGGGAATTAGACCTAATGTTGCTATATATGACACTATTATTGGTTGTCTAAGCAGAGAGAAAAGAATCTTTGAGGCAGAAGAAATGTTTAAGATGATGCTTGAGTCTGGTGTGGATCCTGACGAGGTTGTCTATGTGACAATGATTAATGGCTACTCGAAGAATGGAAGAGCTATTGAAGCCCACCAGTTGTTTGAAATAATGTTAGAGAATTCCATTCAGCCAAGTTCTTATTCCTACACTGCACTTATAAGTGGGTTGGTGAAGAAAAATATGACTTATAAGGGATGCATTTACCTTGATAGGATGTTGGGAGATGGTCTTCAGCCAAATACTGTGCTATATACCTCACTTATCAGTCTTTTCTTGAAGAAGGGTCAGTTCGAATTTGCCTTTAGGTTAGTTGATTTGATGGACAGAAACCAGATTGACACCGATCTCATCATGTATATCTCACTTGTCAGTGGTGTTAGCAGAAATATCTCTGGTATTAAGAAGGAATTGTGCGTTATAAATAAAAAGTCTGAAAGGGAAAGAGAAATGTTGTTCCATTTACTCCATCAGAGAACTCTTATGCCAATGAAGAAGATTTTAAGAATTTCTGCTGATACTCCTGAGGAGACGAAATGCTTTGCTTTGAAGCTGATGCAGAAGTTTAAAGACATTGAGTTTATGCCAAACTTGTACTTATACAATGGTATAATCTCTGGATTTTGTAGGGCAGAACAGATGTGGGATGCCTATGATCATTTTGAAAAGATGCAAAGAGAGGGTGTACATCCCAATGAGGTGACTTACACCATTCTCATCGATGGGCATATTCGATCTGGTGATATTAACAGTGCAATAGGATTGTTCAATAAGATGAATGCAGATGGTTTTGCTCCAGACAGAATTGCGTATGACACTTTACTGAAAGGCCTTTGTAAGGCTGGGAGACTACTTGATGCCTTATCACTCTCATATGCAATGCGTAAGAGGGGGGTTTTCCCAAATCAGATTTCTTATGAATGTTTACTCAGTTGTTTTTGTGCAAGTGATATGAGTGTTCCTGCCTTCAAAATATTTGAAGAAATGCTTGCTCAAAATTATAAACCTAAGCAGTTTAATCACAACTGGTTGCTTTGCAAATTATGTGAGAATAATAAATTTCTTGAAGCCCGTATGGTATCTGATATGATGCTTCAGAGAGGGATAACTCCAAAACATTCAACAAAGAGGTTCTATTTGAAAACATGCAATGAGGGAAGTGAAGGTAATCTAGCATTATGTTGTTGAAGGCATACCTTGTGCAAAGTAAAAGTTATTGCTTGATACTGTGCGACACATTTAGAGGTTGGTGATAAGGAAATTTTGTTGTGCCAAATATGCATCTCTTCAATTGTCTCTACATTCTAGCTCCCAAACCATTCCCCCTTTCACCTCAAAGTTCAAATGTACAATTTATAATTACTTGACTTGGGAATTGTGTGTTTGTATGCAGGAATGATGCCTACGAAAAACAAAGTGATTTATGCAGGAATGGTGGAGATCGTGAACTCCAATCTTTGCCAATGAGGTCATTTGCATGCAGCTGACAAGAATCAGGTAATTTTCAATTCTGATGTGCCCTGCTACTTTCCTAGAAGATATGCAAATGAAACTGATGAGAGAGAGAGAGAGTTTCAAAATGATATTTACTTTGTTGTTGAAGGAATATCGTTTCCGTTGATTTTCCAAATCTTAAGCAATATTTACTTTTAAATATGTGTTTGTTAAAGGAAACCCTGTGGAATTTTTGTTTCCATTTTTGGCATAAATTCTTTTTGATAGGTAAGATAAGATATCATTAAAAAAGAGTATGACATGGAAAAAAACCATGAGGTAGCCACAAAAATACAAAAGAGACATAAAGCTATGTACAAGAAGAAAGGGAATCTAAAAATATTATGAGGGACTCATAAGATGTGAGTCCCCAAAACTGTGACCAATCAAGCAAAGTCCCTATAAAAGATAAGAAGTTGCTCCCTAAAGCATTCCGTATCCTCAAAGGTACACCTGTTCCTCTCCCTCCAAATACACTACATCAAACACAATAGTGTCAAATTCCAAATCTCGGAAGAATGCTTCCCCAACCAATTCCTCCACCCAAGCAAAGGATCATTCGCTCTCTTAGGAATCACCTGTGCAACCTTAAGGATTTAAAAACAAAATTCCACAAGCAGCGAGCCTCCCCAAACAAAGAAAAAGATGGTCCACTAATTCCCCATCGCATCTGCACATGCAACACCAATCCACTAAATAAAATCTTCTCCTCTTTAAATTATCAGTTGTGAGAATCTTTCCCCCATGCCACTGTCCAAAAAAACAGGAAACTCTTCTGGGAACCTTAACCCCCCAAATTGCTTTCCAGGGGAAGATAACAAAGTACGACGCCCTCAACCCGCAATAAAAAGACCAAATCCCAAACTCCCCATTCATCCTCAACTTCCACCTCATCTGGTCTCCAACCCCATCAAAAGGAATATGGGTCTCCAAGATGTGAGTAAAAGCCTTAAAAGCTGCCACTGCATCCAATTCCCAAATATTTAAAGCTCGATAGAACCACACATCCCAACTCGTCATCTCCTTCCTTTGATGCCACACCAATAAAAACTCCACCGAAGCCTCCTGATCCGTAGCAATTTCATGCAAGATCGGGAAAGCCTCCTTAAGAGATTGATCTTCACACCAACAATCTAGCTGAAACTGCACCCTATTTCCCATACCCACCTCATACCAAATATACCTACAAAAATCTTCCCAACCCAATGGCTAACAGTACGGTATTGATTCTATTGAATATTCATCTCAATATTTATTTGGATTGAGAAGCTTAGGGCATTTGTTGATTCAACAGATCTGATCAGAGTCTACTGATTTCTCAACCTCCTGCTTAATGTTGATAAAGCAGATAGAACTTGAATCTGATTTTCTTAAATTAATTGAAGGCAGAATTGCTTTAAATATACATGCTCTCATAATCTAGTTTTGCATTGCTCAACATATTATTCTTTATTATATAATATTCAATTGTGGGTTGTGGTTTAGTTCTGATTGTGCTTGATTGGGTGGTCAAGGTATATGGGTATTCCAAGAGTGAGATCAGTTGGTTTAGGTATTGATTTTCATGTGACTATGGAAATACAAGTCAAACCAATTTATTAGTTCATTTCTTGATTCTGAGTTTATGGTTTATCATCACACTAGTTAGATTTATAGTATGTTGGATGTACTTGGATCCAATAGTTGAAAAGAATGATTTCTGGTAAACAATAGAGTAATGCTTCTGGCTTTTTTCAGTTGACACTGTTGAGCATACAATGGATGAATTGGTTTAGCTATCCATTATTTGCACTTATATGATTTTACTCTGAAACAGTTGGGCCTGGTGGAAGTCCAGATGAAAATCGAGAAACTACAATTGGAGCTCTGGTCATTGATGGGGTAACCACCACTCACGTTTGATTTATTTATTTTCTTCCACTGTTCTTCTCTTTATAGTGGCATGTTTCTGTGCACATTGAAAATGACTATCTATCGTGCTTGCTAAGGGCATGCATAGGTGACTGGAGGTTGTTATGATCATGAACATCATAAGTTACTGGTTAAAGGGAACCACATGAAGTCCCAGTTGCTAACCTTCCTACAATATTGAATGGCTGGTTTAAGTTAAGTAGCACAATATGCTTTATGTGAGGTTAAGTACTGAAATATAGGTAACAAAGAGTAATTATAGTTGTGTGACTCTGATTTGACCTGGCACACAAAATCTGACCAAAAACTTATTACATGTCCCACGTCAGAAGCATTAAGCCTAAGATCATTCCTACAAGTTTTAGGATAGTGAATGGTGCATGTAACTTCTTTCATTTCAGATCTTCTGTTGCACATTATATTCATTGCACTAGGGCAGGGTCCATGTCACTGATTTGTTTGGCTTTTGTTATCTTTGACAAGAATGAAACATGTAGACTTTGTTACTTATCAAAAAAAAGAAAGAAAGAATGAAAGCATATAGACCAAATGACTTAATTGCATAGCAGCCTTGCATGGAAGAATTTTATCATGGATGTGGTATATGCACATGATTAGAAACTCATACCAGTTTTAGATTTTGCCTTTTTGTGAATGCAGTCAACAGAACATGAGCATTTTCCTAAGTGCGCATTGACTAAGGGAGCCAAGACTTCTTTATATGTGTCATTCTCATTACTTGTATCTTCTTCTTTTTTTTTTTTCTTTTTTTTTTCCCAAATGATATTTTTTGCTATCAAATGAGTACATGAAAGAAAGTCCTTGCTCAAAGTGAGACGTTTCTCAGATATTGAGGCAATTCATAAACATAGAATTTGATGTCATTGCTGGTAAGCAGAGGACTGTATGATAGCTTGCCTCATTAATGTATGGTATAACTAATGTTAATGACTCTTGATTTTCAGAAAGGGTATGGTTTTCATTTAGTGCTCTTGTAAACCATTGAGGGCCTTGTGACCCTTAGAGAAGCACATGGAACTATTTGATCCTCCTAATTGCTTAAATAACATAATTAGCATTGGTTTGCAGGGAGTTGGGGGGCTGAGTGTGAGTTTTTGGGAAGTAAATTGCAGGTTCAGTCAAGAGCCATTCGTTTATAAATTTTGTAATTTTGAATGTGTAAAGAGCATATATGTATGCACAATAACCAAAGAAAATAATTTCCAAATTTAAGGTTCTTTTTTTCCTGTCTTCAAACAATGAAATGAAGCTTGTCTGAGGAACTAGATTCACCTCAATTGCTTCTCTACAAAGACAATGGTGGAGGTGTTGTGTTAAAGAAAAGGAAAGTTTTCGAGGACTGAGCAATTCTAATATAAGGAATTTGGTGAATATTAATTGAAGTTTTGGTTTCCAAACAACTCCCCCCCAAAAAAGAAAAACACTGCTATTAGTAATCATAGGGAGAATCAGACTCTTGTTACAGGGTTTGAAATAATGGAAGTGATACCTTTGCCTATAAATGAGCCATTTGTTGAAAAATTATTTACTTGAATTTTGTTTACCTTTAGATGGACTAAATGAGATCAAAGCAGCCAAGGGATCTGAGCTATTAATATAGCTCAGATCTCAACTTGTGATAGCCTTGGAGGGTTTCAATTGCTTGAAATGACCCATGTGGAGACCTGTTGGGTTGAGAGTAGAATGGTGAAACTTCAGTGGAAGGATAAGAGCGGGTTACGTCATTTAGTAAGGCTGCACAGGCATCTGGGTGCTTATTTTGGAGAGTCCAGGCCAGATTAATCTGCATGAGGCCTCATAGCCTAATGGAAATTTGGTTTATTTTAGGCCCAAAGCCACTTTGGGAGACTTGCTAATTACTAAACTTGGCATGCCGCAGCAGTGGTGGCTCAGTTTCAGTTGTAGCATCAGCAATCCAAACCATATATTAATGTAGCAGTCATAATCTTGGATGCTGGGAAGGTGATGACCATGCTATGTTATTGGCATTATATTAGTCCTATCACCTATACCTATGCTGAACTGGGGGTTTTATGTTTAAACAGGATACCTGTAGCATATTCAGCAAAAAATACCATGTAGATTACAGAAAGGAGGGCTGCATTGAGTGAAAAACGGATGTCACTTTTTAAGTTAAATTTTCATTGAGTGAAAGTATGGCATAGTCAAGAATGAAATTGGTTTTGGTTTCATGTGGGCAGTCCCAATTGGTTGGAACAGGGCTCTGTTGTGTTATGTATAAAAAGTCCACTCTTCATTTCATTGAAATAGATTTTAATTATTCACAATTTTGTGTCTGTTTTCATTGCTATTGAAACTTCATTTCTTGAAGCATGTTAGTTGTGTGAACATGTACGCCAAGTTTAGACAGCCAAGTTTACACATCATGATTGTCAATTTTTTGATATATATCATGTATGCAAGAAATACCCCAACTCTTAAAGTTTTAGGATTCTGAAAACCATGTTTTTGTTGGTATATTAGAAACACATTGTGTACAGCCAAGTTATTGATACTATAGCCTCTTGCTTTTAGTTAATTTTTAACCACTTAATTGTTTTGTGCAGCCAACTTATGGTTTCTTAATACAACAGGAGATGATCCTCAGGATTCCTGCTACAATGAGTAGTTTTACATCAATGAGAGGGAGGTGGGGTTTATACGAACTTTCACTCCTTTGAAGTTTCATTTTATATGATGTTTTACAAAATGAACTTGCATTAGTAAATTGATGTGCAATAACTGATTTGCTGGGGGATATATACTTTTTTTTAAAGTAGATTTACAATTCCTGAGATTCGGCTTTACAGTTCATAACAATTGTGTTGCAGATATAAAATTTATAAATGGCAAAAGACTGCTTAGGAACTCTTAAGTCTTAAATGACTACGTAAATGGCAACTTCAGAAGAGCAACTTACAGTTCTTGGTGAACTATTGTATCAGGTATATACAAATATCTAGTTTTGATAAATTGTTACATATGTTTTGAAATTTAGTTCTGCATATATATAGGCAGGCCTCATAAATATAAATAATGCAATGGAGACTAATGACATCTGGAGAATCAAGTTAAAGACTTAAAGTAGCGGTATACGCATAACACTCAGCCCCTTATATTCCTTCTATGAATGTGTTTTATCAATGGATCTGAGGACTTTTATGTGAAAATAACTATATATATATATCACACTATTTACGGGAAGGTTTTTATGTTGAGGCTAAAAGTCTTTTTTTTTTCTTTTTTTTTTTTTTTTTTTTTTTCTTCTTCTTCTTCTTCTTCTTCTGCAGTGCATCATAGATGGTGAAATTGGTCTAACGGATAGCCCTATTCCCTGGAGAAGAACTAACTGGGGAAGCTAAAGCTGTTTTAATGGTCAGGCTGTGAATCCATGTCCCTTGGTCCGAAGACTTTGATTGGTTTGTGTCTAACTCCTGGTTTCTGAACCCAAGGGGAGTTGGTTATTTCCTAATTAAAAATGTATCAATACTGCTATGTAGATATTTGTTTAACTACTGGAATGTGCTACATCTCAATAAATGTAAGATAATGTAATAAATCTGTAAGATGATGCAATAAATCTGTCATGGATTTATCCCATGGGCCATTTTTTGTTTGTGTCATTACTTATTGAAAGTATTTTGTACACCCGGAGTATAGAATGTGGGTATCTTTATATGGGAAGAATGTGTTATATATTGGATGCACAGAATAGTTTATCATGAAAAACAAATATGAGTAGTTGAAGTCTTGAAGAATCATCAGGGAAAAGAATTTTATTTGCATATTTATTCTGACAGAAATAACAAAGAAACTCTATTGAATTTCATTTTACCAATGATATGGTATTTGCAATCACAAAGAATCAAACAAGAATCACCAAACAAATTGCAATCACAACTCAAAATTGACGTTAGATGTGATTGTAAGAGGCCGGCAACAAATGGCACACCAGTTGCAGGCAACCGTGATTTCCCACCAATAAATTTCTCTACTGTAATGCTACACTTGCACTTGTTATAACATGAAAACCACACGACCTCAGTCTCTGACTAGTCGAAGAAATCAGAGGCCAGCAACAAATGGCACACCAGTTGCAGGCAACCATGACTTCCCACCAATAAAATTCTCAGCAGTGAACCGTGATGCTACACTTGCACTTGTTATAACATGATAACCACCCCACTTCACTCTCTGACTAGTCGAAGAGCGGGGGCCAATGTTCTTGTACTCTCCATAATACAGAGTACTCAATGCAAAATTGCCATTCCATTCCAACCACCCTGCTGGATCCACCAAAGTGTCAATGTAAGTTTGTAGGTAAACAGTTCTTGAATACTCTTTCCATGGTCGACCCAAGTATGTTTTCACTGAGCTTAGCACTGGTATAAGGTCTGATGCAGCCATAACACGTGAATCATGGATTGAAATCCCTGTGTTTTGATTAGAATCGGTTCTACCTTGAGCTGTAACCGTGTTTTGTTGCCCAATAATTGGTTTCCTTGCATAAATCATGCAGTTCTGGAAAACAACTGCGGCATTTCCAAATATGAAATCTACTGTGCCATAGATGTAGCATTCTTTGTAGAATTGTCTCTGTGAGTGCACATAGAGGGTGTCTTGGTACCCTTCAAAGCCACACCGGTAAAAGACAGAGAGGTCGGCACCTGATCTTAGTGCCACAGCTTGATGGTTTGATGGACCAGCAGTGTTACGAAATGTGATGCCACGAGCAATGAAACCTTGGCCAGTCACAGCTGATTGTAGTAAAATATTAAGTATTAGTGACAAAATTATAAGGCAAATGACATTTCCAAGACATAATGTATTAGTATTGCAATAGCATAACGAGTGTAGTTATCAAGTATCAACTTCTTAATTATTCTTCTGTTTTGACTTTTTCTAAATATTGTAATTTGTCGTTGGTACTTATTCTAAGAATTCGATAGAAGGTACATCTACTTCTTGATTATTCTTCTCTTTTGACATTATGTAAACATTGCCATTTGTCTTATTCTAAGAATTAAAAGGAAATAGTGACAATGTCATGGTGCATGCTCTCTCTCTCTCTCTCTCTCTCTCTCTCTCTCTACTGTGACTGTGCTATATGGTTTTATATAAAGATAGAATATGGAGTAATAAACACAGGCTAAAGAAGGAATTTAGCAGATCCAATTCTATTGGGAAGTAACAAAGTTATTAAACAAATATCATTTTAACTAAAGTTGATTGATTCCCTAAAAAAAATAAAAATTAGTTTATTGCAATAAAAACTTAACATTAACCAATATATATACTTCGACACTCATTACTTAGATCCATAAAGATAAAACTATTCTCAGCAACAAAAAAAAAAAAAAAAAAGAAAAAAGAAAAGAAAAGAAAAGAAAAAGATAATACTATTTGGGAAGATTATTAGGGATACCTACAGTACTCTTTTAACGAATATTTTTTTTTTTGAGGGAAACATTATTTTTTATTTGAAATGAATAAAAATTACAAATTGCATCATTTGTTTAAGGAGGTTATAATTTTGGCCATCCAGTTTTGGTTTGAGGGTATTATATATTTTACTACATATACCTTATAAGCTAATATGTCAATTTTTAAACACGAAATTGAAAAGTATTTAAAAAATATTTAATGCATTATTAATGTGACCCTAACCATGGACATTAATTTATTTTTGTTTTAATAACTTTTAAGTCAAATGAAATATTTTAGTGTTTTTAACAAAAATATTCCAAATTTGAATCCCCCTTATATATAAAAAATGCGAAGTAAATTTTTTTTTTTTTTTAATAAATGAAGAATGGAGTCTTTGAATTTAGATTCTCTCAATGAGAGAGAACAAATTGTGTCAAAGAGCCACAAAACTTTTATCATCAATCACTTAACTTGTCGTGCTAGTTTGTCAGTATTTTATAATTACATTAGAAGTGCCTTTTAACATTATCTTTACGTTAATATTTGAGAGAGAGAGAGAGAGAGAGAGAGAGATCAAATCCCTTACCAACAGTTGCAGAGTTGAAAGTTGTGGAGCCTCCTCCAACGCTCTTGCTACCAGTAACAATGGTCCACCTTAGCCCATCACCAACCAGCATAACATTCTTCAATTTACTCCCAATATTAAGGTTCTCCTTGTAAACCCCACTTTTCACATATATCACAAACCTTCCACTCCCACTTCTCTTAGCCGCTGCATTCAAAGCCTCAGTAATAGTTTTATAATTCCCTGACCCATCTTGTGCCACCACAAGGTTTGCAGCTATTGTAGAAGATTGTAATAGCTTCCTATCACCACCCGAAACCCAGCTTGGAAACCCATCTTTGTACCTTTCTGTGTCTGGGGTCATTGAGTCATTTTTGTTGATAGCCAAAAAGTTGCTTATAAGGTCAGAAACATTGTTGGACATGAGGGGCAAGACATTGTTTGAAACATTTAGCTCAACAAAGCCGGCTTTGCAGGTTTCTAGGTTCGTAAGAGCAGTGCTAAGCCAAGTTTGCATGTCATAGTTGGTGCATTTGGTGGTAGAGTCTAGGGTTTGGTTGAGTAGGGTTATGGTTTCTTCATAGAGTTGCACGCAATCATTCCATACAGCCTTTTCCTTCTTGTTTCTACATTTAAAGCCAAGCCACTTGTTGTGAGTTTCAGCTTTAAGGGACTCCTCTAAGGCTATTTGGACAATGGTTTTCTTGAACTCAGACTTTACTTTTGGTGTACTATTTGTGACCTTTGGATTATGGGTCATGTAGTAGTGTTTGCAAATTTTAGGATGTGGGGTTTTGTTGCACCACCAATCTATGTCATTGGAGATGGTACTTGATAGAGTGGGTGAGAGGAAGGAAAGGAAGATTAGGGATAGCACTAATAACAAAAGAGGTTTTGCCATTGATGTTTCAAGAATATTGGGTTTGAAGAATATAGTGATATATCTAAGGCTTTGTTAGGGTATGTATATATAGGGGAACGAGGATTGATGGAGCCAAGTTGGCTGGGTTTGAACATGCTAAAGAGTGATAGAAAACTCAATTAGAAATGCAATTAAAAAAGAAACTTACATAGATTCTTGACCATATCAAATTATCAATCGTCTTTGGCCGAGTTTCACGACCTATCTAGGGCGAGCGTGCCCTATGATGCTTGGCCAACTGATCCAGTTTAGTTTTCAACCATTATACCTCATCATTGTTGTGTTTTATAATATTTAATATCGTTTACGTAATTAATTAACCAGAGAGAACATGATATGGACTTGTAGGCATGTCACAATCATATACATATCTAGCGTTGTTTTGCTAGAAAAGGTCAGAATCTAATGTCAAGTCATAATTGTATAACGAAGTTTAATAGTTTATATATGAAGAAACTATATTTCGACTGAGGGTTGCAAGGATTAATTTCCCATGTAATAATGTTACTAGGAGGACACTTCTTTCAATCTTCCCTCTTAGTAATTATCACTTATTTTTATAAGGGTCTCGATTCTCTTATACTCTTTATAGTTTATTGTTTGTCTACATTATTCATTTCACATTTTGAATATAAACATATTAATAATAAAAAAAATACCGACATTTTGTGTGAAATTATGAATATTATATATAAGGATTAAGAAGTTTTGAATATAGACATCGATAAAATATACATTGATATTTTATGTGAAATTATGAATATTATATATAAGAATTAAGGAGTACATATCAACAAGAGAGCAATTATGGATTACCCTTCTTATAAAACCATGATACAAGAGAATACTATTTCAAACTTACTGGAAAATCTTACCAGCTTGTTAATGTTATTCAGGTTGATTTGTTGCTAAAAAAAAAAAAAAAAAAAAAAAAAAAAAAAAAAAAAAAAAACTAACTGGAAATCAATTTCCATCCAAAATTTCTATGTAAAGAACATACCCTAATTAAAAATAAATGTACCACTCAATCATAAATCTATTTACCATGTACTTGTCAAAGACTCAAAGGTATGACTCATAATTCATTGAACTTCCATGCTTCACTTGGACAAGGAAAACCGTGTCCTTATGTATGCCAGTGGTGCATGTACCTATTAGAAGGACGGCTAGTGTACCAGTTGTCTAAAATCTAACACTATAACATGTTGTTGACTTTGCACAATTCCAAGGCTGTCCCAAAACGTGTTGTTTGTTCGATTGTATTAGAGAATGTTGCACTCTTATCCTTTAATTATTATATCGAAGAAGATTACCCAGCCACAATTCTTATTTATTTATTTTTTTCGTTAATTTAGCCACAATTCTTATTGATTCAGGTATGTCAACTATACCTTATTTCTTCGTAGCTTCCAATTATTTCAAGCTTGATGTTTATAACCAGATCTAAGAGGTACGTAGGGAAGGTTCTTATAATTTGAGAGATCATTGACAAAAATATTACAAGTCTAAAAAGGAACACTAATTAATGATTTGTGAACCGCAAATTCCTCTGAGTTTGAATGACATGTGAGGTACTATGCTATATTCTTCAACTTTTTGTTAAAAAAAATTATCCGAATTATGTACAAGAAGTACCAATATATTTGACCTTACAGAAAGGACAACCCATATGCAAAACAAGAAAGATTCTTAAGAAAATATTAAAGCATATATATATATATATATATATTGAAATTTGAAATGTAGCACCAAGAGATCATTAGCTGGGCATAATGTTCGTAGTGCTAAAGTTGTGCTAGGAATTTCCCCATTTCTTTAACCCTGACAAGATTTTCCTTAGTTGCTTCTTGTTCACCAAATGAATTCTTTATATATAGATTCTTTGGTTTAATTTGGATGAAAGCCTTCCCAAGTTATAAAGAGTATTTTTGAGACCTAAAATATGAATTTTAACTTAAGTGAGGTATTTTTTTATATTTAAATATTATTTCATTTAATTTTAAATTTCTATTTTCTATATTATAATTTTTTTTATATGATAGGCCAAGAATATATTGACTCCTTATGATAAATTAACAAATTAATTAGTCAAGTTAATTAATTAATTCAATTAACATTCAATATGCATGGTAGCACAAATAAATCACCAAATAACTAAATGTAGCGGAAATTAAATTAACACAATGATTTGTTTACGAATTGGAAAAATCCACACGGCAAAAACTTTACCGGGTGATTTTAAGGTCACCAATCCCAAGAATTCACTATTATCACTAAGAATCTCACTACCTTATACCAACGTAACCTACAGTTGAAGCCTTATCCTAATACCCAATTAGACTTCTTCTGTAGTGACAATCTTTCCTTTTATTGCACGACTCCTAGTACGTGACTAACTAATTCGATGTGCGGATCCCAATATGCAGCTTACTCACCAAATTGAGAAAGATGTTGGCTATAAAGTTTTTCAGTTTATCACATGATGAAGATCACGAAGTTCCTTAGTTACAAAACCCTATGGTGTACAAACACAATAGCTTATTCAAGAGAAAGATGAACTAAGGAAAATCCTGTCTTTGACCACAATTTGCATGAACACAACTTTGTTTCACACTTGCACAACCTTTGACGGCCCTTAAAACAATCCTTATATATGTTTAGTGTTGTGAGAAAAGAAAGCCTAAACTTTTATTCACAGATTGAAGTGAAATCATTTCTGAAAAACTGATTTTTATAAACCTCGATAGATAGCTTATTTGTCGAGAAGCTGTCGAGCATCAGGCTTCAGCAATTTTTTAAATCTCAATAGATACTAGCTGTCGAGTTTTAAAATCCAGCACTTCTTTACTTGTTTATTGGACAGACTTGCATGACTTTAATACTTGATCTTGAAACCTTGTTCCTTGAAACATTAAACATATCCTAAATCTACTCAATTACAAGTAAAACGCGTTTTGTCAAATGATTAGCCAATTCAATATTAACATATGTTCCTAACATTAAATCACATATGTCCTAACATTATATTTCAAATTCATTCATCTGTACTTTTTGAGATGTAAAATTACAGATTAATTAAGTTTTGTTAACACCTTTTTTTAAATTCCATTTTGGGATGCAAAATTGCTATTCTTTTGTGACAAAATCAAAGTTAAGTAGGATTTTATTATTTTTAATTTGGAAATACGTCATTTTTCAAAAATAACTATAACAAGTAATATCAATAAAATTCTGTAAGTGAAACATGCTTTTTTGAAAGAGTTTAGTATACAATTACAAATTATTATTTTTGAACATCATTGTAATTATTTTCATTTTCATTATTTTAAATTATTTCATTATTTTCTAACACTCTTTTTATGAATTTCTTATTCATAAGATTTTATTTTTCTAAATTTTCCGTTATATATATATTAAGTGATCACGTTTGAGAATTCAATTAATTTGTATCTCTCTCTCTCTTAAATTTTTTCATATATAGATTGATATTTCTTTTTTAGAGATGAAGATTGACATTTTCTCGTAGAAATTTATAATTAAAAAATATTTATAAGTAAAAGAAATGCTATACAATATAATAATACGATGATGAGAAAAATAGAATATAATTTTTTCAAAAAATTAATACCACTTCATTTAATAATAGAATCATCCATCAATCTAAACCTGTTTAAATAGAGAGATGGATTCAACACGTAGCGTGATGAATTAATGCCAACCAATTCAAGATTTTTTTAATATTAAAATTTAAGCATATTGTTTTAGGCATAAAATTGAATAAATGTAGATTTTTTTAAAGAAAATTTTATCTTGGGTAAGGTAATGCATAGTGAAGGAGAATTAAAATTAAAATTTCAATTTTAATAATGAGAGAGAGAGAGAGAGAGAGATTATTTGATGTATGGCCATGTGGAAGATTGGATGGCTAATATTGACAATTAACCATGTGGAAGATTAACTTAAAAAAATTGAAGTCTTAATTTATTAGAATTTAGAATAAATTGATTGTCAATAATGATATGACATATTCATATCAATTTTTTTATTGGTTGAAATAGTTTATCTTTTGTGTTGGATTTCCATTAACCACAATTATTGGGCCTTCTTGAGGATGAGGGAGAGAGAGAGAGCGTACAACCCACCAATTTTTTTAGAATACTCAATATTTTTAACACACAAACCTACCAATTAATTTTTTTTTCTTTATAAAATTTTTACAAGTAAAACCAATCGTTAACTCAAATATTTTTAGAGCTTTTGTATTTTAGGCTCTAAGCAATGGGTTAAGTGGCCTAGAGCTTGTGCTGTCCCTATTTGTGAAGAAGAACCTAGTAAAAGTTTTGGGTTTTAGACTTTGCTTTATGGACAAGAAATGGAGGGGGAAAGGAAAAATCTATATATATAATCAAAGTTGAGAGAAAATTCAATTAGGTTCTAAATTGAATTCCAATTGTTGTTTAATTTTCTTCCACGTGTCTTATTTATTTATTTATTTTTTAAAAGTTTTTGTTCTAGGCAAGTTAATGAGGTGCAAAAGATAAATATTCTAATATAAATAAATCATCAAGAACTCAATAAAAAAAGAAAGAAAAAAAGAAAGAAAGAAAGAGTAAATTCATGTGTATATCCAAAAGAAAAGAGAGAGAGAGAGAGAGAGAGAGAGAGAGAGAGAGAGAGAGAATAAAAAATCTAATCATATATATAAAACCAATGCTTAGAGAAAATTTATTTAGATTCAAAATTGAATTTTGTTTTTGTTAGCTTTTCATACAAATTAAATTGTTTAGATATTTATTGTTATTTGTTCTCTGAACTAATGAGCATATTTTTTATAATATTTCCATTTAGATATTTTGTATGCAAGGATCTGGAACATAACATATTGCAATTGAATTGAACGATCTCATGCACTTACCCCATTCAATTTAGGAGATATTACTAGACCAATTTTTTTTTTAATTTTGTGTTATATTTAGTAGAATTTCATGGATAGTGATTGTTAATTGATATTGTATATGTAATATTCAATAGTGATTTTTAAAATTATATATATAATAACAGTGTAATGAGAAACTTAGCGTAACTAATATTATGAAAATTGCAAGAAAAAACTATTTTAGTACCTTCAAATATCCTGGTTGAACTAATATCTTATATGTTTTTATAACCCAAGCTAATATTAATAGCACCACTATAATTCATCATTTCTGTGCATAAGCACGGGTTACATACTAGTGTGTGTGTGTGTATATATATATATGTTAATAGGTAAAACTAAGAGAAAATTCAATTAAATTTCAAATTGGAATTTAATTAGAGTCTAATTTTGTGCCATGTGTCTCATTTAATTTAAGTTTTTAAATTTTTGTGCCAAGTGAGTTAATTCGGTGTAAAAATTGGATTTCAATTAGAGTTTAATTTTGCTCAATGTGTCTCATCTAATTTAAGTTTTTAAATTTTTGTGTCAAGTGAGATAATTCAGTATAAAAAAAGAGGAGTCCAATATAAATAATAAAAAAATTTAATCATATATTTAACTCTATATATAAAATTAGAGGAAAAGAGAGTTTGGATGATTTTATATTTATGGGCCATTTTGTTGTGTAACTAAAAATAATTCAATTTTATAAGTTATCTATATCTATATCTATATCTATATATATATATATATTAACAGGAAAAACTCAGAAAAAGTCTAATTAGAATTACAATTGAAGTCCAATTTTGTGTTACATATCTTATCTAAAATTTTAAATTAATATACATATACATATAATCACTGTTCACTTAATAAAGCAGAGACCTCATGTAAGAAAGCATGAGATTCTGCCAAGTGGCACATTGTATTACAGTCATTTCATTTAGTCTTCCACCTCATCTAAATTTAGCATTTATGTCAAACTATTAAGTAATGGCAAATGCATTTATTTCAATGTATAAATAAAATTCAAAGAATTTGTATACATTTATAACTTTATCAATAAAAAAATAATTCAAATTTATAAGTTATCTATATCTATATATATATATATATATATATATATTAACAGGAAAAACTCAGAAAAAGTCTAATTAGAATTACAATTGAAGTCCAATACTCTTAATGATTCTTTGCAGGAATCAGGCAATGATGCGTGGATAAATACCACTAATAAGTGGGATAATAATAATATTCATATTTATACCACTAGTAAGTGGATTATTATGGCTCTCTCTTCCTCCGAAAGGAAAAACAAGGGAAAAGCTTCTATACAAGACTATTCCCAAAGTAAAAGGCTCCCAACGGGACGACCTTTTAAAATGCATGAAGGCGCATCTTTTGGGGTAAAATCCAGCAGATCAACATCCCTTCAGGGATTTGTCCCGGCAACAGTGACATATTCCAGTAGTGACATAATAATTGCTTTGCAAGAAGTTTTATCCAAAAGATTACAATTCCACAATGGAATCTATTCCAGACTTCCTGAACCTATTAAATTTATTCTTGATAATCTTCAAGCCTCCTTTATTGGAAACCACCGTAACCTGTTTAAAAGAACCCTTCAAGCCCTCGAAATTCACCTTGTTAACCTTACTGCTCAAAATTAGGCTTATATGAACCTCTATGCCAACCTTATTTCCGAAACTAACCCTATTTCAGAAAATGATCTTGTTCCGGAAAATGCGGCTCTTAGGGTTCGCCTTGATAACTACATTAGTCAACTCTTTGGCAAAGAGGATATCCATTCAAAGGATAAAATGACTTTAATGGGCACTGATTTTGCTAGACTGAGTCTTAAGACCCAATCTCAGCTAAGAAGTGCTGTTGCCAACTTGCCTATAGACATACAATATCGTATTCTAGAAAGCAAGGCTATGTTTGGATCTTTTGATCTATGGTTCACATGTTTCAAGAAACTTTTTACAACTACTATTCCTGATCTTGATGAATTGGATAAAGGTGATAATGTGTTCATCCAGTTGGAATGGGAAGAACACTTTGGAAGTACTTTTAGGGTGTATGAAAAGAAACACCCATTTCCTGGTCTTTTAATTAATTATGATGATAGTCCATTTATTATTGATGGTACATTTGCTGATGCTCCCGAAGATGATGATAATACTGATCCTGATCCTAACTAGCTTTCTCATATGTTTGAATATGGCTTTATTAGATTCTTAAAACTAACAAGCCATCATCAAGCCAGCCAGCTTCCACAAATAATTCAAGATGCTATTAAGAGATTTTCTAGTCCTTTTGTTTCTATCAGATGCTGGAGTACTTTGCCACAATGGGAAAGAGATAATTGGATGAATGTCCAGCCTTCAAAGCATCTCATTCTCATAAATGGACATACTCACCAAGGACAATGGTTTGAAGGAAATTCTCATTTATCCTTTAATGATCCTTATGCTCTAGCCGAATGTTGAAGTGATTATTTTAATAACCAGATTATTGAGGTGGCTCAGAGTCTATGGAAGAATTATCATTTCATGGGAAGTACTGATAGAATTTCTATTTTTGGTCCCAGGCCATATGCTGATGCTATTGCTTGGTTACGGATAACTAATCACTATAATCCAAGGAGCCTACTCATCCTAGGAAAAAGACCAGTATTTGAGCCAATATTATATTGCGGATTCTGCAATAGATATGCTATTTACCATGACCATCCATGCAATTCTCCACAAGGCCCTTTTGATCCATTTGATGGATACCCATCCGATGCTCCTTCTACTGATTAAATTTGTGACATTATTGTTCTCACTGATAAAGTTATTTTCTTGATACTCCTACTATCAAGAACTGTTTTAGTCAAGATCCTACTGACCCTTTGCAGTTTATTAATGATTGGTTTTCTAGCCTCCACAACGGCTAAAAATAATGCAGTTTTCGAAAAATGCCTGACAAGCCCATGCTCCTACTATGATATTCCTGTACATGGCCATGCATCTGACAAAATTGGTGATTGGTATTCTTTATGAATCCCACTTTGGCTAGACAAAAGGACATCATGCGTACCATATTCCTTACTTTCAAGCCCATGCTCCTACATGCACCACTATTGATTCTTTTTGCTTTTTGTCACCTCTAAGTCAGAAGCACTTCTATCAACCATGCCAAATTTGCTGAAGATTTCAAGACAAAAAGTGGAAAAAATTACTGTTCACAGATTACTGTTCATGGATTACTGTTCACTTTTTACTGTTCACTTTTATTGTTCATGACACTATTCACTCCGAATTTTGCCTATTTAAGGGGGGTTGTCCCTTAAGTTAGAGGAGGGAGTTTTTTGTTAGAATTTTCTCTAGAGAGAGTTTTCTTTCCTAGAAGCCTTCTTTGAGAGAATTCCTTGTTATCTACCTTGTTCACCTTGTTCTTACTACTACCTTGTTCCTACAAACCTTGTAACTAGGACTAGTTCAAGCTTTGTAACTGTTAATCTGTTCTGAGATCTTGTATTCACTACTACTACTGTAAGTGTTTGTATTCACTACTACTACTGTAAGTGTTTAACTCTACTTTCAATAAAGAAGTATTTTCAGTTAACTTTATGTTCATTATACTACTTGTTGCTACCGCCACCTTGGACGGATTACTGTCATACCGGACGGTTCTAAATTGCTTTCATTTACTTTGAATTATTTTGTTATCTATTGCTTGGTTGGTTCTACCGCCTTATTATTGCTTTCATCTATTTTGCTTACATTACTTTCAACATATATTATACTATGCTTCCGTCTCCGTCTCTTTCCTGCTGTGCGTCCCCTTCCCCCTTTATGGTATCAGAGCCACTCTTTTCTGGCCGGTGGTAGTGTTGTTGTGTCTTTGTATCTTGTCTGTGCTTGTCCGAACCTTTGGTGCTCCATTGTTGTGTCCCCTTCTTACCGTCGTTGGCGCCACCCTAGGTGTAAAGTGAATTCCCAGAACTTGACTGTAAGGCCCGTTTGAGCCAAGAGAGGGCGTGTAGGGCATGTGTGTGGTATAGGGTTGCTTAGGGTATGTGTTACGAAATGCAACGGTTGTGAGAAAAACATGATAACTGAGTGTTAAAACTAGGATAGTATGGATAAGTTGTGGAGATCCAACTCCTCTATCAGCTCAAGGACTAGTTGTCCTCCTGATATTGTAAATGAAGAAGATCACACTGTTGAAGATAATGAGCTTCCAGATTTCCGAAAATGGAACATTCCCAAAGTTGATACTAAAACCATTTATAAAACTAGTTAGGCTGAAACCACTTTTCATCCCATTTACAAAGTGAGAACTGTTGAACAAATATTTTCTATTTCGAAAATTCATGAAAAATGTTGCTTGTTTTCCAAAAGAAACATTAATGATTTCATTGCTAAAAAACAAAGTTATTTGCATATTGGTATGGTTCAAGTTGCTATTAAACCACTCACCCGAAAGGGTATCAATGCTTTTGTTCTCATGTGTTTGCATGATGCTAGATTTAAGCACTTTAAAGACAGCATTCTTGGTATGATTACTGCTTCTTTGTATGATGGTCCTGTTTATTTTAACTGTTATTCTGATCTTACTCTTGCTTTAGATGATCCTAATATTATTAAAGCTTTGACTCTGAATATTGCTTCTTCTGGTTATATCATGGATGAAGGTAGTAAACCTTTTGCTTTGATCTACCGCATTTATTACAGATTGTTGGGTACTCAGTTAAATCCTGGTTGTTTAAATCACCGAGAACCTTCTGGTAAAACTATGTTAATTCAATGTTCAACTCCTGATGCTAAAGTTTAAGTTCCAAAAATGATTCAATGGCAAGATGTCAAGCTTCCCACTGAATGGTTGTTGGAACAAGAATCCCCTATTTCTAAACCTGTTTTTGATGAGCTAGATCTCACAAACATTCAACAATATCTTGATGGTACTGTTAAAATAAGTTTTCAAAATATTCAACCACCTTTGAAGATCAATGAAGGAAGACATTCCTTTGCTGGATCTGAAAGTATTTCAAAACGAGATCAAGATCTCAATGAATTTTTGCAAAAAAATTTTGGAAAACCCTCTGATTTAAAATGAAAAGGTGTTTCAAGTGATAAATCCCAAATCAGCTCTATTTACTATTCTATTAAACTTGAATCTTCCTCTCCATATGGCAAACCTGCCAATGAAGATGATGAAGATACTGGATCTATTTGTCCATCTGATTCTGATTTTCCTCCTATTGAAAATAATGTTAACCGATTGAGAGTTTTGACTGTTTTAAATAGAGATTTTGAAATTGATATGGTTTCTTTGTTCAATGAGTTCATGCTTTCAAAAAATAGACCTAAAAGGAAATATTTCCAAAATAATTTTGCTCAGTCTGAAAAAGACCGTGTTAAAAGAAAATGGAAAGAAAAAAAGCTTCAATTGAAAAAGCATATTTTGTTTTTTGATTTTCTTGAAAATTATTATGTTCCAAAAGATAAAGCTTCAAAAAATCATTTGAATGTGATAAAGAAATCAAATTTTGTTAAAGATGACAAAACCATTGTCAGGTCCAGTCATCCACCTCTTGACACTATTTTGGTAACTGTTGACAAAACTGATGTTAAAGCTACTACTTTCAAAATTGCTGATGATAAAACTCCTATTGTTAGTCTTATTGAACAAAACAATTTTACTAATGAGTCTTTGCATATCATTGGTCAACAGCTTGACCGTATTGAAGAAAAAATTGTTGAAAAAACTGTTTCTATTGAAAAGTCTGCTTCTGTTGAAAAATCCATTTATGTTAAGACTGAGAAGCCTTTGATTAATTTACCCGTTTTTGATAACAAATTCAAGTTTAAAACTTCTCAATCCAAAACTCTGGACACTGTTGAAAAAATGCTTGCTGATTTAAAAGTTAAAACTGAAGGTACTTCTACAAGTACTCATGCTGCTTGCACTATTTCAAGAAATGAAAAAGAAATTGTTTCTGATAAAAATACAGATTCTGATATTGTTTCTTCTGTTTCTGCTAAAAAGGTTTTTGATAATAATTTTCCAGAAATTAAAAGATTTGTTGGTAGTTCTTCCAAACCCATGTTTCTTACAAAAAATTGGTATTCAAAACTTACTCCTCCTGATATTCAGTTTGAAGAAAGACATTTTCAAACTCAATTTTCTGTTTCTGCTGATAAAATTTATGAATGGAATATTAATGGTTTTTCTGAACAAGAAATTATTAACAAAATGGGACATATGTCCATGGTCGGTATTGCTTATCAAAATAATCATGATTTTGATCAACTTGAAATTGTTGACTTGCTTGCTACTGGTTTTTCTGGTACTCTTCGTGGATGGTGGGATTCATATCTCACAGAAGATTCTGGGGACCCTATTAAACATGCTGTTAAAAAGAATGATGAAGGTTTGCCTATTTTTGATGATCGTATTGGTCGAGGTATTCCTGATGGTGTTAATACCTTGATTTATACTATTATCAAACATTTTGTTGGTGCTCCATCTAATGTTTCATCTCGAATTTCTGATTTACTAAATAATTTGAGATGTCCTACTATGTTTGATTATAGATGGTATCAAGATGTTTTCCTTTCCAGAGTAATGCAGCGGAAAGACTATTACAAACCTTATTGGAAAGAAAAATTTATTGACGGTCTACCTCCTATCTTTGCTCATAAGGTAAAACAAGAATTAATTGGTAAAAATGATTCTATTGATGATGATAATTTAACCTATGGTGATATTTTAAGCACTATTAAAAAACTTGGTATTAATATGTGCAATGATGAAAAACTGTTAAAATATCAATTAAAAAATAAAAGAAAAGCTAAATATGAAATGGGTAATTTTTGTGAACAATATGGTTTGTCCCCGATTGCTCCTTCTCGGCAAAAGGGCAAAAAACATGATAAAAGTCACAAAAAATACAAAAAACACAAAACTAATTTTAATGATTTTTATGCTAAAAAGAAAAATGTTTCAAAAAAATATGTTAACCAAAAATCTGGAAAATGTTTCAACTGTGGAAAACCTGGTCATTTTAGTAAAGATTGTAAACAAAAACCTGGTAAGTTGAAAAACAAGTTTAACATGTTAAACATTGGAAATAATGATCAAGAAGAATTATTCAGAATCCTTGAATCAAACAATTCGTCTGATTCCTTGGAAGATGATTTTTCTTCTTCAGTTAATTCTTGCTATCAATCTGCTGATGAATCTTCTGATATTAAACTTGGTTGTAGAGATTCATGTTGTAATGTTATTAACTCTGTCAACACTCTCACTAAGAGCGAAGAAAATGAAAACTTGTTGATTAAATTGAAAACCCTAATTTACAAAAAGAATATTTGGATAAATTCAAGAAAAACTTGTTAAAGGAAGAAACTGGTAAAAAACCTAAATCAACTATAAGTTTTGAAGAAACTTTAGAAAGATTTAATATAAAGAAATCCAAAGATTTAATTGTTAATGATCTTCAACATGAAATTAATATTGTTAAACAAGAGATAAGTGAATTAAAAAATGAATTTACAAAAATGAAAAGTGATAACCATAATCTTAAACAAGATTTGTTAATGTTAAAAATTGATAAAAATATTGATCAAAATAAATCTGATAATGAACAAGATGAGCACATAGATGGAGATGAATCCAGTCAACAGGCTCTTCTTTCTGATAAAGGTAATATTGATGATTCTCAACTTGCTTTTGTTAATAACATATTTCCTCCTAAATGGTTCACAAAAGTTAAAATTGTGATTTCTGATGATTATTGTTTCACTGTTATTGCTATGATTAATTCTGGTGCGGATAAGAATTGTATCCAGGAAGGATTGATTCCTCCAAAATATTTTGAAAGATCAACCGAAAGAATGGTTTCTGCTAATGGTTCTCAAATGAAGATTAAATATGAATTGAATGCTGCTCATATTTGTCATGATAATGTCTGTTTCAAAATACCTTCTGTTCTTGTCAAAAATATGACTGATAAAGTAATTCTTGGTCTACCTTTTATAAATACTCTCTATCCTTTTCTTGTTGAACATGATGGAATTACTACTGATCCTTTTGGTCAGAAAGTAAAATTTGAATTTGCTTCAAAACTTGAAATTGATATTAATAATGCTCTGGACTCGTCTTTTGATACATCTGTTCACGAACCACGGATGAATTTGGACTTCATAGAAAGTTTTCAAGATAATGTTAATAGTGCCAAATTAACACTATATATATATAAGCAGAGACCTCATATAAGAAAGCATGAGATTCTGTCAAGTGACACATTGTATTATATTCATTTCATTTAGTCTTCCACCTCATCTAAATTTAGCATTTATGTCAAACTATTAAGTAATGGCAAATGCATTTATTTCAATGTATAAATAAAATTCAAAGAATTTGTATACATTTATAACTTTATCAATATATATATATATATATAAGCAGAGACCTCATGTGAAAAAGTATGAGGTTCTACCAAGTGGTACATTATATGACATTTAGTATTCCACATCATCTAAATTTAACATTTATGTCAAATTATTAAGTAATGACAAATGCATTTATTTCAATGTATTAATAAAATTCAAAGAATTTGTATAATACATTTATAACTTTACATGCTTTGAATAGATACAGATGGATCTAAAAAGTTATGGGAAATGTAAGAATTAAGAAAACTTGGTGTGATGGTCACTCCACAAGTATAAGTGCTTAGGGGGTGTAGGGCGGCAAGAGCTGGGATTCAAGTCTCTAGGATGGAGTTTCACATACATATACACTTAGATTAGGCTAGAGTAGAATTTTTATTTTGTATCAAAAAAAGAAATAAGAAAAAAAACAAAACTTTTCAATTTTTTGACTAACTTCAATGCAGAATTGCAAGAGTCAGATTCAATGAATTGGGTAAATATTATTTGTCTCCACATTTTTCCAATATAAATCCTCATTTCCATTAGACTTAAAAATTAAACTTCCATAATTTTTCTTACAATATCTTTGTTTTACTTTCTGAGAGTTATGTTAATTTTCAAAAAATATGTTCGTCTTAAATATTTTTTTTAGATTTTATGTATACGTTTTTACTTATGTAGCATTGTAATGTATTTAGGCTTATTTTTTCATATTTTGTGCCAATTTATATTTTTGGTTTTCCGTATGATGCATATACTTAGTAAGGATCTGTTTTTGGTTGCTTTTAGTTCAATTAAAATTTGCAGGTTAAATTGTGATATTATTGCATCACTATGACATTATTTTGTTGTTGTTTTATCATGAAATTCTAGAAGTTTTTATAGCTAATTGATATATAGAACATAAATTGTACAAGAAAGACACCTAGGAACCAATGGGGTTGTAAGTGACAATGTGAACTGTGATTTGGTAACATATCTTGGTTGCATAAATTAGATGAATTTTCCCCCCAATGTATTTAGTTTGAATTTAACTTTAGTTAAAAACTTCACAGATTAAGTGTGACTAACAATAAAATTATTCATGAAATTAATAGATCATAAATAATTTCTTACAAAATTTATCAAAATACACCGCGCATCATGCGGGATATCGGCTAGCCTATATCTATATATATAATAATAGGTAAAGCAGAGAGAAAATCCAATTAATTTTATCAGAGTTTACACACACACACACACACACACACACAGAGAGAGAGAGAGAGAGAGGTGTAGTGTTGTTTACTTGTTTGTATAGGTGATAAGGTTTGTGTTAGGCTATGTGGGTTATTATTGCTGAGCAAGACTAAAGTACAGTACTTACGTGCTATTCCTTAGGTTTCATTTTTAAAATTCTGTCATGTGAATTTTTTCTCATGGAATGAAAGTGTATTTTTTACTTATGTAGCTACATAGCTGAATCTTAAAAAAGGAACATAAGGAGGGAGGAAAAAATAGAATAGGGGAAAAGAAAAGAAAAAAGTCTAGCTAAGAGAATGCAAAGGAAAAAGATGTCTTTTTAAGATGAGACTTGGCAGCAAAAACTTCCAGTTTTGATGTTTACTCACTTTTAATCACATTATTTCTTCTGCTTTTAAAACACCAATAGAAGAATTTTCTTGCCATTCTTTGTTGTCAAATAGCTTGGAGTCTCATTGATAACTCTACTCAAACATGTGGTGGGCAATCCATTAAAAACTGTATACTAAAAGAAAAAGAAAATGCAGAAACCAACAAAGGAAAGACAGTGACTTATTGAAATGTTGATTAAGCATCACAGTCGCTTAACTCTTCATCACAGTCCTTGTACTCACTTGACTCCTCACAATTAGAGTTACCTTGGGTTTCTGTCTGCCTTTTAATCCTTTTTGAGTTTGGTATGTCATTAGAGCTTCCTTCTCCACTGGGTCTAGCCCATCACAATCATCATAACTATGCTTGACTTTGTGACATTCCACTACCACTGCCGAATTGTTGAAATTATGATGGAAAACATCCAAGTCCCCATAAGGAGTGATGCTGCTGTTGCTATACTGAATCATTGTTCGGTCAAGATCTTCTATGTCTTTCTTGTAAATCACATGCAACCCACATTTTTTTACCTCCCAGATTGAGTCTTTGGTTTCAAATTCAATTCCAATCTCACAGAATCCATTCGCATCACCTCCCAACAATAATTTTTTAAAATTCTCATCTAAGAATTGAGGAGTCACATAGACTAGCCAAAGGTGATCTGATAAAACCTTATCAATTAAGGAACAAACTAGAAAGTAGTGTTTTTCCATTGACTGTCAACGAACAGGGAAGAGAGTAGATTTGATTTGGAACAACATAATGCGTACAAAACACAACGCAAATAGCAATTCCCACCTACTTATACAAATGAGAAGGTTGTTTTATTTTCACTTCATTCCCCATGTTTTGGTGGCTAAACCACTCAGGAATTTCACTTCCAGGAATAACAATGTTATATGACTCTTTTAGGACAGAGAGACGAAGAGAGGGAGAGAGCTTGAGGGACTTTTTTATCCCTAGGATAAACTAGTCTATGCAGCTTTGACTGTCAGCCAATTGAAAGCAATTTTGAAGATAGAGAGATGGTTCCAATGAATCGCTTTGTTTTAATGGATTTGGTAATATTTCCAGTGAGATACAACCTTCTACCTCAACTTCGGCAATATTCAATGGAAGCTTTGGCAATGATCGAAGACTTGTGCGATTATTCAAGTTCATCAATTTCAATTTCAAAAGTTGAATGATGCTTTCCGGAAGGCAAACAAAATCATTTCCACTTAGATCCAACCAAATTAAAGAGAATAAGGAACCAATATCATTGGAGATTGCCTTGAGATTGCAGTCATTTAAAAACAAGTTGGTCAAAGAAGATGCACAATTTGATAGAGATAGAGAAGACAATAGCAAGTCCATGGGATGAGGACTTGTTGGCATTGAATAAAACGGGAGGACCTTATACCACAATTTATTAGATGATAACCCCTTACATCCATGGATAGATAGCCATTTAAGTTTTTTTAAGAGACCAATGGAAGGAGGGACCTTTCTTATAGCAGTTCCTCTCAAATCCAACTATTGTAGACTTTTGGCATTCCCTAGGTTCTCTGGTAGTATATCCAGTTTTGAGCATCTCGCAAGAATGACGTATCTAATAAACTTAAAATTAAAAATTGTATGAGGTAAATGCACAAGATTTTTGCTGTCACTTAAATTCAAAATAACAAGGTCAGTCAAATGCTCAATTGACTTGGGTAGTGTTGTAATTCTAGAATTTTTGTACACATTTCATGTTTCTCCCAAATTCTAGAATTTTTGTTATTTTTGAGCAACCATGAAGATCAAGGTCCGTAAGACATTCCATTTCAAACTTGCTTGGAAGACTTGTGAGGTTCTTGCATCCTTGTAAATTAAGAATGGTAAGCTTTTTATGAATTCCAATTGATGGATGAATCTTAAGTAAATTTATACAACCTTCAAGAACCAAACTCTCAAGATTTGGGACTTTAATTGTGTCTGGGGCTTCAATAAGTTTAAGAGATTTACTCAGCTCAATGAATTTCAAATTCTCAAAACTCTATTAAAAGTCAAAAAAGAAAAAGAAAAAGAAAAGAAAAAGTAAAACAATTAGCTTCTACAAACAAACTTATTATATATATATAAAAAAAAAAAATAGTGTAAGGGTACCTAAATTACCTTTGATTGGGAACTTGATGTCAACGATTTTGAAGGGTACCCTCTCCAATCAAGAATTCTTAAGCTAGTAGGAAGATGTTTGAGATCACGCATAAGTTGAACACCACAAATTTTAAGCAATTTTAGATTTCGCATCTTTGAAAAGGCCTCAGGATTCCAATCTACATTTTTTGGTTCATGCATCTCTAGTACTATGCCTTGAATTTGCTTTGTTCCCTAATAATAAAAATAAGAGGGATTAGTATAAAATGTATAATTACTTGACCAATATAATTTAAACTCCATTATTATTTATAAATATATATATATATATATATGTTGAATAATATAATAACAAACAAACTTATTATAAAAAAAAAAAAAAGTAGTATAAGGGTACCTAAATTACCTTTGATTGGGAATTTGATGTCAACGATTTTGAGGGGTACCCTCTCCAATCAAGAATTCTTAAGCTAGTAGGAAGATGTTTGAGATCACGCATAAGTTGAACACCACAAATTTTAAGTAATTTTAGATTTCGCATCTTTGAAAAGGCCTCAGGATTCCAATCTACATTTTTTGGTTCATGCATCTCCAGTACTATGCCTTGAATTTGCTTTGTTCCCTAATAATAAAAATAAGAGGGATTAGTACAAAATGTATAATTACTAGACTAATATAATTTAAACTCCATTATTATTTATAATAAAAAATATGTTGAATAATATAATAAGATATATGCTTATTAGTTTCTTTCAATAACCCCTTACCGTATTTTCTATTAGCACATTGTTGATATTTTCAAATGACCACAATCTACTACGTTCCTCAGGATCTTTGCACTCTTGACAAACTATATCTCGACCCATTTCTTGTAGTAAATCATGCATCCACAATTGATTTTCATGCAATTTAATGAGAGACTTGTCAATAAGAACCCTCAATCCAATTTCAGCATAAAGCTCAAGATAGTCTAGAATTTTTATGACGTCATCTCCATTTTTGTGATTAAAAAAGCATGCGATATTTAAGAAAATATCCTTCTCGGTTGGTTGTAGTCCATCAAAACTTATTTGAAGCACATTTAGAATTCCTCTATCACAAAATTTGGTGAGCCTACCCAATTCACTTTTCCATTCACCAATGCTTTTTTTGAACAAGAAAGAACCCAAAACTTCAAGGGCCAAAGGAAGCCCCTTAGAATAATCTACAAAAGCTTGAGATAGCTTTCCATAATCTTCAGTTGGATGGTCCATTTTAAAAGCTTTCAAACTAAAAAGTTTAAGAGCTTCATCAGGATTCAATACTTCAGCCTCATATATTGTATTTACTTCATGCGTCTTTAACAAATCCCTATCTCTTGTTGTTATAATAACCCTACTACCTAAACCAAACCAACAATGCTCCCCAGCTAACATTTTCCATTGGTCTAATTCATTTACATCATCAAGAACAAGAATAATCTTTTTGTTACGTAACCTTCTTTTTATTATGTGAACTCCATTATGAACATTGTGTACCTCCAAATCTCTATGATTCAAAAGTTCCCTCAAAAGTATTTGTTGTATCTTATGTAAACCACATTTTTTAGATTCTTCCCTAATATTAGCGATAAAACTACAAGCTTCAAATTTATTGGAAATCATATCATAAACAACTCTAGCAAGAGTTGTCTTACCCATTCCTCCTGTCCCCCAAATTCCTATAATGCGAACATCATTTGACTCTATAGCTAAGTGTGACTTCAATTTCTCAACTCGGGATTCCATTCCTATTAGTTCCGTGGTATGTGCTGAGAAGGTATTACCCAATTTATTTAATATCACTTCCACAATGTCTTGGATACATTCTGCCTCAGACCTACAAAGAAGAGAGAACAATAACTGTGAATTTGAATCTATGGCATTAAGTTTAGTAGGTTAAAATTGAAATTGGGACAAATAAATGTAATCAAATGCCTCTTTTTTATTTTTATATATATTTTTATAATAATGTAATTGAATGCTTTAGGCCAAATCCAAAGAACTTTTTTTTTTTTTTTGGGAGAAACAAAATCCAAAGAACTACCCATATAAATATCGGGAAACTATCGTTCATTTTTAATAATGCAATTATGGACCGTTCCTTGATTCCTTTCTTAATTTTCTTAAATTATTGTGGTTGAAGGTTCCTAGGTTTTACATCCTCAATCTTTAACATGTTTTACCTCTTTATGTGTAATTTCATCTGAAACGTTTCCCTAGTTCCCAAGATCTTGGCTTTTCAAACTAGAGCTTTAATTTACAGGGAGTAAGGAAGAAGAAGAAAATCTATGAAAGAGAGGAAAAATGAGCAGCTACAAAATAAATATCAATCAATCTATCTATCTATCTATAATATATCAAAAAAGTCTGCTTCTTAAAAAAATTTATAAAAATTGGATCCTACAACTGGTGGATGCACACAATGATGACAAGTTGCACAATTTTTTTTTTATATTTAGAACAACATGGACAAATAGTGCCACATGGCAAGTAGCAATTTGTTCATAACAGACTGACATGTGGCAATACATTTAATCCTAAATTAATGGTATATTATAAATATTTTGCATTTAATACTCTTAAAAGTTGGGGGGGGGGGGAGTTTCAGTACTCTTAAAAGTTGATGGTGCATGTGTGTGTATATGTATATATATTATATAATATATTATAAATTACAATTTACTATTCATAATGTAATTATAAAATAGAATAATAATTTTTTTTAAAGAACTACAATTTAATGGGTTTTATTTTCTATAATAAAAAAAATGGTAAATTACATAATTGGTTTCTATCCTTTACATCATTTTTAATTTGGTCTCTAACCTAGCAGTTGTGTCAATTTGGTCCCTAACTTTTCAGTACCGCGTCAATTTCGTCCCTGCCGTTATCACTTAGATGGAAAAATCTAATGTGTCAAACGGAATTTTCCTGCCACATCAACTACCAACTATATCTCCACATCAAATTAAAAAAAAAAAAAAAAAACCCAAATTTTATGTTCCCACGTGAGTTCAAGTTTGGGGAAAATCCTAAAATCTCTCTCTCTCTCTTGTATTATATCTCTTTCTCTTCTCCAGTTCTCCCTCATCTTCACTCTCATGCAATTATCTAATGACTATCCAAATTACCATGAGATCCAATTCAACATCGATGGAAACTAAAGAAGCAAAGGAAACCCAACCTATCTTCTAGCAGCCTCTAAGCTCTTAAAAATTTTGATTAGTTGTTAGAATCCAAGTATTAGTATTCTGATTTTTGAGTATGAACAGGCACAATTTGAAAGAGAGAGAGAGAAAGAGTGTGTGTGTGTGTGTGTGTTAGAAATATGTTAGCCCATTAGCATAAGCCCAAACCTAATTCTACTTTGTGTGCAAGCCAAGTCTCCTACTTATACTAGAAGTTAATTTAGGGTTTAGTCTATTATATATATACATGTTAGGGTTCATTGTATCACAGGATTTGTACTACACTTTAATATATTATTGATGAAGCCCTTTATGGTTTCCTTAATTTGTGGATGTAGGCCATTAGGTTAAACCATGTAACTCTCGTGTGTTATTGTATTCTATACTTTATGCTTTCGCTTTAGCATCTATACTAGCACATTCAACATAGTGTATCAATGCTAACATTTAACATAGTATCAGAGTCACCTTCCTGTGGTCATAGTTTTCTGTCCTTAGAGTATATTAAGAGCAATCTTTGTCTTTCTCGGTATTTCTTTGCTACGTTCATCTTCTTTGGCTTCCCATTGCTACCATCAAAACTCTTTGGTATTGTCATGCCACCGTTAGAAGTCGCATCAACATTGCAAAACCATTGCCTTCCTCAAACCACCGTCACAAATTCAAACTTCATTCAAGGGATCTTCTCAACCTTGTCAAATCTCAAGGTTTCATCAAACTTCCATCTTGAGTTTGAGAGAGAGTGTTAAAGATATATTAGCCCATTAGCATAAGTCAAAGCCTAATTCTACTTTGTGTACAAGCCAAGTCCCCACTTGTACTAGAAGTCTATTAGTTTAGGATTTAGTCTACTATATATACACATGTTATGGTTCATTATAACACAGAATTTGTACTACACTCTAATATATTATTGATGTAGCCATTTAGGGTTTCCTTTGTAGATGTAGGCCGTTACGCTGAACCACGTAACCCTCGTGTGTTATTGTGTTCTACACTTTATACTTTCGCTTCCGCATCCATACTAGCACATTTAACATGGTATATCAATGCTAATATTTAATACAGAGGGAGAGAGAGAAATGACCAAGCCATTTTTGTATTGACAATCTCTTTGGGATTATCAGGCCTACAATCCGAGCACTAATAACAAACATGACAACCCACCAAACTGCTACAAATCGAACTTGGAGACTCACAATACATTTGATTAGACCATTTTTTTTTGGTGCTGCATTAAAGTATATATTTCATTAAACTTTGTTTTTATTTTCTTTCTCCTAATTAGACAGAGTAGAGGCAGCACAAGGACTCTCCGGTAAGCCACAAACTAATCATTAGACAGATGTTAACAACCCTAAAATAAATTTAACCCAACAAGCTATATTTGCAATGAACACGTAAAAGTCTTGCAACAAATCCAACTAAGAAACCAAATCACTTATCTATTTCATATGAACCAATTGTTTTTCCTAGACTTAGATTTTAACCATCGTTGCTTTACAAATCAAGGAAAATCATGACTTTTTTCTTTTTCTTTTCTAGTTGAGTTAGCCCTGAAGGAGATTTAGGGCCCATTTGATACGTGTGTTTAAACAACAATTTTCAATTTTTTTAGAAATACATGTGGGTGAAAAAGTGTGAAAATACGTGTAATGTTGTTTAAAAACTGAAAACATATGTTTAAGTTTATATACCAAACGGGCCATTAATCTTACTAGAGAGAGGATAAGCGATTTTAGAATTTTCTCAAACATGAACTCGTGTAGGAAAAGAAATTTTAGTTTATTATTTATTTTATTTTTATCTACGTGGTGGTATTGTTGCCAATTGGTGTAACAGGAAAAATAATTTTTTATTATCTTGTATAACACATCATTTTTTTCCATCCAAGAGATAACGACAAGGACTAAATTGACACAGTACTGAAAAGGTTAAGGACCAAATTGACACAATTAAAATTTTATGAACAAAATTGAAATATGGTGTAAATGATAGGCGTCAACTATATAATTCACCCTAAAAAAAAAAAAATCAATGAGTTGTTATCATCTTTTGTAACTCATAACTCCTCATTTTCTTTAGCATTGTAACTCATGCCTACTCATCTTCTCAAAAAACTAAAAATTGAAAACCTTAAATTTTATTAATAGAATCCTAACAAAAAATGTATGGCTTTATTAACTTTTCATTTTTTTTTTCAAGTTATTTTTATCTTTTCCTTTCTATATTTCACAAATTTCTTTCCCTTTTTGAAGTTATTTCCTATTTTCTTTGATAAATAATATAGATAGAAAATAGTTTATTTTAACATTGTTGTCGATGTTCTTCATAGATAGAAAGTCACTGAGAAATTCAACAAAATTTTGAAGCCGAGAGAGAGAGACATGGAATCCGTGAGTTTCCCTTCTGTTTATGTTGATGTAGTTCTATTTTGAAACTTCCTTTTAAGTAATGATAAAAGAAGAGGTACAAAGCTTTCCACACCATTTATCTTAATGCTGATGAAGTTCTATAATTGTTGATGTTCTCCATAGATAAGGTTATAATGATTTTTTATTTTTTATTTTTTATATATAGCAAACTAATACCATTTCTACTGTTAATTATTGGTGTGTAGACTTTTTTTTTACAATGTTTTGTTGAAATAATTTACTTATTATATTTTATCATATTCATTATAGTTTATTTGAGCATTTGCCCCATATATATATAAACAAAACATTCTAATCAGATTCAAACTTAAATTAATAGAAAACCACGTAAAATAACAATAAAAAGCCTAAGTATATAATAATAACATCTCTTCTCAAATAAATACTTCTTTTTATTTTTTAATAACATTTTTATTTATAATATTTATAAATTACAATAAGTTGAAAAAAAAATCGTGCGAAGCACGGGCCAATAACTAGTGTATGTGTGTGCGTGTGTGTAGAGAGAGTGAGAGAGAGAGAGAGAGAGAGTGAGAGCGCAAGAGAGACCTCATGTGGGAACGCTTGAGGTTCTGCCAAATGGCGCATTTTATGACATTGTTTTCATTTGAGCTTCCACCTCATTCAAGTTTAGCATTTATGTCAAACTATTAAGTAATGACATATTCATTTTTTTTTTCATTATTTCAATTTAAAATAATAGCAGAATTGTCAAAATATTAATCTAATAAGGAGTTATGGAGTGACGTAGCATTCAAAAAGGTTACACTAGATGTAACTCTATATGATGTTAACATCACCCATAACTTTTCATTAAAAGAGTAATTTGAAAAATTAACACATTTGGATTATATTATTTCTTTCTATCTATTTTGTCAAAAAAAATATATTATTTCTTTCTACCCTCCATATTTGCTAAATATTAAGATGATCGAAAATCAGTAACTATCTCATCATAAATTGTAAAAGTTTCAAGTTTTTTATTTATTTAAATTTTTAAACTTAAAAATTCTATTATGGATCAAATAGCAGCAAATAACATCTGAGTAACATGAAATTTGACGTGTACATTAAAAGCAACAAATACATGTAATGTAATGGTCCGATTTTCAAATTTTTATTCAATAATAATTTGTAGAGGTAAATCATCAAAAAATAAAATAAAATTATAGAGGTATGAAATCGTCAAAGAGTTATAACGTGTATCGTGATCCCCTCTTTAGTGGTTGCACTCTTTTTGCACCAAAAGGCTAGCATTTATTAAAGAATTCTACAAATTACATAACCTCCCTAAATTAAACTCTAAAATTTGAAACTAAAACCATTAACAATTTTTTTTAGGCTTCGTTTGGGAGTTCTTAAGGGAATGAAATGGAATTATTATAACGGAATGGAAATGAATATAATAGAATGAAATGTATTTAAGCTAGGGAAAGGAATGGGAAAGAATAAGATGGAATGGAATTAAGTAATCTTAATTGGATGTTTTATAATAAATAAATGAAAAGAATAGAATGTAAGTAATCTTGTTTGGGAGTAACATAGAGGGAATGGAATGAAATCATTTTATCACAATATTACTATTAGATCCCTATTTTAAAATAAATGATTGAGTATATAAGGGTATTTTGAGAGTTTTAGTAAAATATTCATTAAATCTAATTTCATTTCCTCTCATTCCTCTCAATTTCGGGGGAAATGAAAATTTGAGGTTTTTGAGAATAGAGAGGAATGAGTACTCCCTGTTGCCCATTTCATTCCCTCTCACTTAAACTTTCATTCCATAGGAATGGGCTTTTCATTCCCTCCATTAAAACTCTCAAACAAGGAAAATGAAAAATATTCTAAAATTATTTTTCATTCATTTCCATTACATTCCCTCCTCCCAAACGAGCCCTTAATTATTTCAATTTGTGCCATTAATAAGTTACAATTAACTAAAAGTAACAGAAATTGACATAAGTTATGACTCATGCCTGTCTAAAAAAAAAAAATCATTCCATGTGAAATTGTAAGATATTTGGTACGATATATGAGAGTTTTAGAATTATATAATAATTAGTCATTTAGTTCTTGTCACCAAAACATTCACATGAAAATTATATAAGCTTATGTCAAAATCATATCATATGATATACTATAATAATTAAAATTAGGGTTAATACAACATTCCTTGAGATTTATTGAGATGACACTCCTCCCAAACATTTATATAAATAACACTCATTCCTCTTGATGTTTCTAAAAATCCAACATATAAGCCCTACTTTACTGGTCTAAATGGAAGATGGCGGTCATTTTCTTTTTCTAGTGACCCCACATGGGTGTGACCCTCCCTGTTGGGACAATACACAGGACATCACATCTTAAATGCCTTATTTGTGATGTTGAGTTTATTCTTTCTTATTCATATAATATGAGCAATTTATGCATAGCTATTTCTTATGTTAAGATCTATAGGACTTTATTATTAGTTGTATTATTGTAGAAATTTGATTTATGTTATACTTGCTTTATCGAACTCATTTCATGGTTAGATCCTAAAGAAATTTTATTTCTCCATGAATATATCTTGAATTAGGATCTTTCAACTTAACTTTATTCCAGTGTAGAGCAGCCCTATTTTTTTTTTTTTTTTTTAACTTGAATTAGTCTAATTAAATTACTTTTCACTAGTCATTGGAATTTTTTATTGTCATCTTTCAAAGAGTATATATAAGCTTTGGGGATGGCAAGATGAGTCATTTATCAATTTCATGATGATGAAATTTAATTATATTGGAAAGATGCATAAGCTGGAAGCCAAAAATCATGAAAATAGAAGTTCTGTTCAAGAAAAAGGATGGAAGTGTGGTAATGAGTTCGGCCAAGTTTAGAGTAATGTATTGTCCAAAATGCATTTTGCAGCTTATGTTGATGTCAGTTGATCATCATTGGATGATATTGAATAAACAAAATGTCATACTGAATCAAACGATGGTAGAACCATGATAAAAGGCTCATATTTAATTTGTGTTGTGAATTAGATAGAAAAGAAATTTCAGACAGAATCATATAATTAATTTTATTCTTTTTTTGAGAAAATTAATTTTATTCTTTTAAGACTCTTTTGTAGTAATTTTACAACGGTAGTTTTTGTTTGTTGCTTTATCTTAAATTTTAGATTGCTTATGTAAGGTTGAATTTAATCAACCATGTGTTGGCTTTATACCATGCCAAATTTGTTTGTAATTCAATATGTAGAAATCCTGTATTTAGGTGGGAATAATGTAAGGGTTGTGTGTGAAAAAGTGTGAAGAAACTCAAGTTGGGTGCATTCAAGACGAGTCTCGCGACTTAATCTCACGACTGACTCGCGACTAGCAAGTCACCACAAGTGTGAAGCATGCAAAAAGTTGAAGGGTCACGATAGCTGAAGCACTACAAGACAAAAAGTACAGTCTGGCCTGGAAGTTATCTCGCGACTCAAACTCACGACTCACTCCAATCGCGAGGCTAAGTCACCAGAATGCCCTATTTGGATGAAAACTAACTTTTCACATTCCTCACATACCCTATTATAAATACCATTATTCCCAAGAAATGTAAGGGTGGTTATTCAAAGAGAAAAACCCTAAGAGAAGTTTCTATAACACACCCATCTTATTAGAGAGAGCTACTCATTCTTAGAGAAATATCTTTGTAGTCTTTTCTCATTCCCTCTCCTATTGTTATACCCATTGAGAGGAGATTTCTACCCAAACACTGCCCACACCCATTTAGAGTGTTGAGTGTTTTTGGAGCTTGGATAGTATTGGAAGATGTCAAGGATGGCGGATGCAATATGGGATTATTGCGGGATCCGGTAAGCTAGAGAAGATAAGGTTCGGCGTAACCCTATTGGAGGGCTTAGGTGTACTGGGTAGATTAGGCTTAGAGAGTCTTCTGCTATTCATATATCCCAACTTTATTCTCTAGTAGATTATTGACAGCTTGGAGGGCAGCAAAGAGGTTTTACGCCAAGTATTTTGGTTTCCTTTTCGAGAATACATTGTCGTGTTATCTTTGTGTTTGCATCTCTCTTCCCTTACTCTTTACCTTTTAATTACTGTTGTGGTTGTGATTAATTCGGTTTGGAGTGTTTTACCAATTTGGTTATAACTTATATTTCATTTTCCGCACATATATTGTTTGATTATAAGCTTGTATTGATATTTTTAATTTGGGGGTCTAAACGTTCATAGGTNCAAAAGGTTTAAGTTCCTACCAAAACTGGTTTTGTTTTTGCTCTCAAATCAAGCCTCTTTCAAGCATTTCATTTAAAAAAAATCGAAATAAGTTGAATTAACTCTTTGTTCCAACAACAAAAAAAGGTGTCAAGAAGGAAATTAATCATAATCAGTGCATAAAACGGGAAGAACAAATCTCATTAAAAATACAGTAAGAAATTTCGTCGAACATGAGAAATTTGATCCCAAATTTCATCGGAAAGTTGGGATTCTGATTGATCAGGTGAGAGACATAGTTGAAGGGAGATTAGAAAAAATTACATGTTGCTTGTAAATTCTATTTCTTTGGCTGATTAATGATATGGAATGTTTGTTTATCCACACACACAAATAAAAATAAAATAAAATAAAAGAGGTGTGATGGTAAGAGACAATGTCGGAGGCAAATTTGGTTTCATGAAGAAGGAAATCAAATATAGATAATAGAATTTAGAGAGACTCTCACAAGGACTGTTACACCTCAACGTTACGTGGGGATCACGACTGTGTAATTGACTAATTGAAGAAGATAAATGAACATTGAGAATGTTTGGCAAAATGAAACGGTGACCAAGAAGAAGGAATGGCAATTAAAACATCTAAGGGACACAAAAGAAGACAAACATATATAATTAGATGAAAGATAAACAATGGGAATTATACAACTTTGCTATGAACATAACTTATTCCACAATTTTTTATTTATTTATAGAAATATACTTTCAAATGAACCCACAACTAAAGTAACTTTTATTTTTCACCACTAAAATCAATAAGAAGTTTTGATTTTAAAAGATAACCATCTCTTCATCACTCATTTTGTTTTCCTCCCACCTTTCAACACACACTCTCTCTCTCTCTCTCTCTCTCTCTCTCTTATATATATATATATATATTTATATTTATTGTATCTTTTTATTTTGATAAGTTTAAGCTCATCATAGTCTCTTTTTGATTTTTTTTTTTCAGTAAACTCATCATATTTTGTACCTCAAATTTTTCATCTTACCTTTTATCTATTTAATGATAACTTTTTTGGTAATTGATTTTTTTTTTTAATTTTTTATACAAGATAGAAATTCTACTCTAACTTAATCTAAGTGTATATGTGTGTGAAGCTCCCTCTTGGAGACTTGAACCCCGACCTTTGCCCCCCTCACACCCCACAAGCACTTATACTTGTAGAGTGACCATCGCATTAAAGATGTGAGGTGGTTTGGTAATTAAAATATTAAACCATCATATCATATATATATATATATATATTTCATAGTAGTATAGATTACATTATATACTATATAATAAAAATTTGTCTTAGAAGGGTATAGATTACATTATTAACTTTATTAAGGCCGGCCAAATTCAAGACTTTTCAAAATTGACTAACTCGGTCTTTAAATTGGTAAATCCAACTTGAGCCCTAATCAGTTACTCATTTTCTCCTTTCTCACAATAATTAGAGACCGAGTGGTAAGTTTTGAAAAAATTTGAACCTAATTGGCATTAACTAAAACCGTCCAATGCAGCTAAATGTTATTTAAATATAAATATTTTGAATTAAATTACCTTTTTGGTAAATGCCATCCTGAGATATTGGCCACTTCTTTCAAAATAGCTCTCCATTTTTGCACCTTCTCTATGTTCTCCTTGAAACGTTGTTCATGTTCATCAAAAGCTTGTTTGAAAGTTCCTATTTGCTTCCGTACATCAGATGGATCCACATAATAAAAAATAGGTAAAACTGTCATTCCTGTCTTGGTTATGCATCCAATGATCTCTTCAAGTTCCTCCAGGCACCACGATGAAGATGCATAATTTTTTGAGAGAATGACAATAGCAAACCTCGATTCTTTTATTGCTTTCATGAGTGTAGGTGAAATTGATTTTCCTCTCTCAAGTTTTTCATCATCTATAAAGGTGTATATTCCCTTTTGATCCAACGCAGTATATAAATGGCTCGTAAAACCATTGCGGGTGTCCTCACCTCTAAAACTAAGGAATACTTCGTATGTCAATCGATGGGTGGAAGAGGAAGATGATGAGGCTCTTTCAGTGTTCATGGAAGCCATTGAAAATATCCTGATAAATTTTCGATTGCAATTTAGATAAAAGCTACACTCAATTAAAACTGAAGATCAAATTATAAGGAAAATAAATTAGGAAATAGGAAAAGAAAGAAATAAAAGATATGGATGCAGGAAAGAAAAGTGAGAACTTGCAGATTTGGAGAATTGCAGTGAGGATTATAAAGCTCTAAATCTCTTGAAACAACGCGAGCGGATATCTGATACTAGAAAAAGTTTATACTAAAAGAAATTGGAGAAAGAGCAACTTCCTGGTTCCAGTTGTAATGTTCTATCTTTTATTCTTTTTGACCAAGTTAATTATTTTCATATTGCTTTCGTTCTATCTGTTCAGAAATCAGATGCCATTATGATGTGATATGCAAAGATGCTGAAGAAGGGGTACAAGCATTGCATGATTTCTTTCTTTTTCTCATATGCCATTATGACGTGATTAGCCTAGGCAAGGACCATGTGTACGCACATTTAATCTTGCATTTTGACCAACTATAAGAGCATCATACATCAATTATCAATTTTAGGAAACTTTTTATGAAAAATTGAAAAAGCTGTAATAAAAAAATGAGTTACTTTTTATTTTTCTATAAAAAGTTTTTAAAGTAAAACCCAAGTTCTATTTATATTGCTTTGTTCTATATCTTTGGATACCAAATGTAATATGAACAGCATAAATGCTTCACTGAAAACTTGGTGACACATACATCCACTAGGATTGTGTTTGGTAATTCTACTCTGGGAATGTATTTCGTTGAGAGAAATAAAATTGTTGATTTGTGGTTGAGAACCCTTTCTCTATTAGTAACTTCCTCATTTTAATTTATATACAAAAAAAATGAATTGTTTCTTACTATGCAATCACCCACTCCATACTCTCTCAAAAAAAAAAAAAAAAAAAAAAAAAAAAAAAAAAAAGAAGAAAACCACTCCAAAATGCAAGGAATTAATTTTTCCCTTACATATAAGAGCATCTTCAATAAATAAGGCATTTTCTCACACAAATTGTCAGGAATTAATCATATAAGAGCATCTCCAATAGATTAGGCATCAATTAAAGCTAAAGAAAAAACAATTAAATGGAAAATAGAGTAAGGAAGAAGAAAAAACGATTTGATGTGGATTTTTTTTTTTATTTATTTCAAAGAGGAAGTGAAATGAGAGAAACAAAAGACATAAATGCATGCAAGAAGAGTAAGAACTTACGGATATAGAGAATTGCAGCAATTGGTTGTTGTAAAGCTGTAAAACCTCTTGAAACAACGCTCTTGAATAGAGTTCTAATAGAAGAATTTCTTATTTTGTAGTATTTGTTACTGTGCTTAGACAATACTCTCCCTTTGTATGAGGAAACCGGTTCCAACCTTCTTTTACTTACTACCACAAACTTCTTAATGCATTTACTCTTGAATTTTCTTTTTTGGTTTCCTAGACGTGAACTATGGGATGCAAGTAATGTACTCCTCCACTAAGTAAAGAAAAGAGAGAAAGGGTAAGTTCCTGGTAACTAGTATAAAGTTTTGTTTACACTTTATTTTGCTTTTTTATCCACTTTTTTACCTGCTTTAGTCTAGAGGAAACTTTTTTATTTTTTTGGATAAGTGATTTGAGAAGTGCCACGTCCACATGCAACTTTTTCACAATAAATTCTAGACGGCAGGTTTTTTTTTGTTTAAATAGTTAAGAAAAAATATTATAAAAAACAGCTGAGCTCCACTATGCAATCACCCACTCCATACTCTCTCAAAAAAAAAAAAAAAAAAAAAAAAAAGAAGAAAAACCACTCCAAAATGCAAGGAATTAATTTTTCCCTTACATATAAGAGCATCTTCAATAAATAAGGCATTTTCTCACACAAATTGTCAGGAATTAATCATATAAGAGCATCTCCAATAGATTAGGCATCAATTAAAGCTAAAGAAAAAACAATTAAATGGAAAATAGAGTAAGGAAGAAGAAAAAACGATTTGATGTGGATTTTTTTTTTTATTTATTTCAAAGAGGAAGTGAAATGAGAGAAACAAAAGACATAAATGCATGCAAGAAGAGTAAGAACTTACGGATATAGAGAATTGCAGCAATTGGTTGTTGTAAAGCTGTAAAACCTCTTGAAACAACGCTCTTGAATAGAGTTCTAATAGAAGAATTTCTTATTTTGTAGTATTTGTTACTGTGCTTAGACAATACTCTCACCTTTGTATGAGGAAACCGGTTCCAACCTTTTCTTTTATCCTTACTACCACAAACTTCTTAATGCATTTACTCTTGAATTTTCTTTTTTGGTTTCCTTAGGCGTGGAACATGGGATGCAAGTAATGTACTCCTCCACTAAGTAAAGAAAAGAGAAGAAAGGGTAAGTTCCTGGTAACTAGTATAAAGTTTTGTTTACACTTTATTTTGCTTTTTTATCCACTTTTTTACCTGCTTTAGTCTAGAGGAAACTTTTTTATTTTTTGGGATAAGTGATTTGAGAAGTGCCACGTCCACATGCAACTTTTTCACAATAAATTCTAGACGGCAGGTTTTTTTTTTTGATAGGTAAGAAAAAATATATTAAAAAGCTGCTAGATGCAAAAAAAGCACCAGCAGAGCAAAGTACAAAAAGGAAGAAAAAGCAAAGACATAAAAAACTTAAATTACAAAGAAAGAGAGCTAAGGAAAAGAGGAAGAGAGTCACTAGATGTGAGTCCCCAAGCCCTAGCCCAATCAAACAGAGAACCAGAAAAGAAAGCATGCATTTGGTCCTCAGATCTATCCAAATCCTCAAATGTCCGTCAATTGCATTCTTTCCAAATACACCACATCAAACACAATGGAACTAAGTTCCAAATGTAAGATGAATGCTTCCCCAACCAATTCCAACCACTAAAAAGAAAATCTGACACCGTAAATGAGGAAACCCAAGAAATCCCAAAAATCTTAAAGAGAAAGCACCACAGCCGATAAGCCTTTCCACAATGTAACAACAAATGATCCACTGTCTCACCACATCAACGACATATAATACACCAGTCAACAAAATCAAAGCCTCTAAACCGCAAGTTATCACCCGTGAGGATCCTATCCCATGCGGCTGTTTAAACAAAGAAAGAAACGCGCCGGGGAGCCTTAACTTTCCAAATACCTTTCCAAGAAAAAACAACAGAAGAAGGGCCATGTAACTTATGATAATATGAACGGATAGTAAAATCCCCGTTTTTGGTCAACTTCCATCTCAACCGATCACCAACAGTCCCTGAAGGTAAATTGGCTGCCAAGAATCGGAAGAAATCAACCACCACAGTAGCCTCCCAATCATTAGGACCTCGATTAAAACAAACATCCCAAGTTCTCACATCCCCTGCTCCTTGACTTATCAAAGATGATTCTACGGAAGCCTCTCTGTTTGCAGCAAAATTGTAAGACTGGGAAAGCCAATTGGAGAGAAAGATCTTTACACCACCTGTCTATCCAAAATTTCACTCTATCCCCCACCTCAACCTTATACTGGACATATTTGTTGAAAACTTCCCAACCCTTCCGGATACTTCTCCACAAACCACAACCATGAGTTCCCCTACCCAACTTAGAGGTCCACACCCCCCCCCCCCCC
>NW_027070126.1:0-24060 GCF_002906115.3 Quercus suber
TGTAATCTTGGAAGTGATCTTCCTCTAGCTTCATGTTTGTTTTCTGATGGATTACGGACTGTATTGAACATCCGTTGATCAGTCATATTCTTCTTCTTTTCAGTCTTTTCCTTATCAAGAATAGACTCTTCCACAATTGGCTCTTTTGCCTTCACAAACCTCACTTCTTTGGTGACATTGGCTGATGAGCTACTCCCTCGGGTATATCTCACTCCGGACTTGTCTGAGACTGATTTTTGATGTGCAAGAATTTCATTGAGTTTCTTGGATGAGACACGATCAACCTTAGCATTTGCTTGAAACACTTCATGCTCAAGAAATTGAATCTTTGAATAGGCTTCCAGCAGCTCTCTATTCATTTTCTCCACTTCACATTTGGCCTATTTGTATTGCACTGAAAAGTTCTATAATCTTCCTCATCCCTCTTCATCTTCTTAATGGCTGCATTAGCCACCTTAGCATATTCACCAGTCTTCTCAAGAAGTGAGTTGTAAGTCTCTTACAGTCCCACTGCTTCTGCAACTTTCTCATCTTTAGACTCGTCAATTATTCCAATAGACTCCAAATCAGAATAATCACTCACCAAGCTCTTTCATAAGTGTACCCAAATCATCTGAGGACTCCACATGTGCAATGGTCATGAATGCGGAGTAGTTTCCTTCTTCATCACAACTTTCCTTCGAATCAAAATTTGATGAGTTGAGTCACTTAGATTAGTGGCATAGACCTTGCCTTTTAACTTCAAATAGTTGGGACATTCCTTTTGAAGTGTCCATGTCCATTACATTCAAAACATGTGATTCCTTGAGAAGATTGGGAATCTCTACCATCTTTCCGTGGAATTCTTTCTTTTCCTTCCCGAAACTCTGAAATTTTCCTTTGTCACCAAATTTCCCACCGTTCTTGAGTTTCAAGAATTTTCGGAAGTTCTTTACAAGATATACTACATCTTTATTTACAGCGTCCTCTTCCGAAGAGTCATGAGATACCACTCTCTCATCAATCTTTTTAAGAGTAAGAGATTTGCTTTTCTTCTGCGTAGGTAGAGACAATTCATATGTCTGCAAGGAACCAACCAACTCTTGAACTTTAATGTCGTCAAGATCTTTGCTCTCCTTAGTAGCTGTCACTTTGGCACGAAAACTTTCCGGTAGTGACCGAAGGATCTTTCTTACAATTTCAGAATCCTCCGTCTTTTCTCCCAAATTGAATTTGCCGATAACCACTTCATTTAGCTCACTGTAAAAAGAGTCAAAAGACTCATCCTCGCTCATTTTGAGCTCCTTAAAGCGAGTGGTCAACATCTGAAGTTTGGTGTCCTTCACCTTCTTAGTCCCTTTATAAGTTGTCTCCAGAATTTCCCATGCTTCCATAGCAATGGTGGTATGTGAAATCTTGTGAAATTATTTTGGAGAGAAACCACGGAAAATGGCATTCAAGGCTTTACTATTTGCATTAGCCGCTGGAAGCGTTGCCTTATCCCAAGTGGATTTGGTAGCCTTCGGCCTAGTCCAACCAATTTCAACTGCATCCCACACAGCATCATCAATAGAACATAAAAATGCCCTCATTCGGACTTTCCAAAATGCATAATTATTTCCATCAAAAAAATGGTGGCACATTTAGAGATTGAGACCTATCCATCTCAATGTGGGGTCAAGGATCACACTAGGGTGTTTAAACCACAACAAGTGTATCTGCTCTGATACCAATTGAAAGTTCAAATAGCATTGAAAACACTATGAACGTTTTGACCTTCAATTACAAAATATCAATTCAAGCTTATTATCAAACAATTAATGTGCAGAAATGAACATAAGTCAAATACAGAATTGATAAACAATCTAAGCCAATTATAATCACATCCACAATAGAAATAAAAGGCAAAGATAAAGGAAGAGAGATGCAAACACAAGGACAACACGCAATGTGTTATCGAAGAGGAAACCGAAGCCCTCTGTGTAAAACCTCTCCCCCGCCCTCCAAGCGGTCAATAATCCACTAGAAAATGTAGTTGGGATACATGAACAGCAATAGACCCTCCAAGCCTAATCTACCCAGGTACCTAAGCCCTCTAAGCTTCTTGCTCCAACGAGATTGCGCCGAACCTTTTTCTTTTCTAGCTTACCGGATTCTGCTATAGCCCATAGCATCAACCAATAACCATTAGTCCCTTCCAAACTACTTGCTTTAGCACCAAATGAACCCTTTGACAGACGTGGGTGTGATGAGAAAAGGATTTGGTCAAAAACCTTTCAAAGATGTATCAATGGAGAGGAAGAGAGTAAAGGAATTTGAAGAATCTCTTGGGTGAAGATTGTGGATGAGGCAATCTTATTTTCTCTAGGGTTTCTTTCTCAAAATTCTCTCTAGAAGCTCTTTGCATTTCGTGAGTATAAGGGTCTATATATAGTGGTGTGTGTTTGGAATACGAAGAGTCAGTTTTTCCCAAACAAGGCTGGTTGGCGGCTTGGCCTCACAACTAGTCCAAGTCGTGAGTTTAAGTCGTGAGATAACGGCCTGGCCAGCCTAGACTTTTGTCCTGTAGTGCGACAACTAGCGTGACCCTTTACCTCCCCGCATGCTTCTCACGTGCACAGCATTTGGCGGCTTGCAAGCCGCTAGTTGTCGCAAGTCCTAGCGCGAGTCCCTGCTTTTTTGCACACAGATGAGCAATTCTTCACAATCTCTTTACACACTACCCTTACATGAATCCCACCTAAATACATGGTTACTAAGTGCTAAATTACAAGCAAATTGGCATGGAATAAAGCCAACAAAATGGTTGATAAATTTCAACCTTACAGCATTGATAACAAAACTGGTATGAAATTGTTTAAGATGCATGTATGCATATCCACCTCCTTGAAGCATGCCTTAAAATAACACAAGAAACATATCACAAGATCCAAATTAAAGGAACATGCCTCGAAGGGAAAGTTTTACACCAGGTATGCTAAATGTCATAAGCCAACACATGAGAATGGCCTTTGTGCTTGTCCATGGCCTCTAGCCTTGGCTTCCAAACACCTTTTGTAACACTCTTGTACATATTCTTGAAAGTAAAAGCCTTAACAGCAATTCTGCATATTTAGACTTTATGAGCAAACCTATAAATGGGTTTTAGAGGCCCCAAGATGACAGTTAAAATCTATGCCAAAACTTAGTAAAATGGAGAAAGTGAAAAAGAAAATTGAATTGAAGATGATGTAATGGGAGATTATTTCATTAACCCCAACTAATATAGAGGCTTATTTCATATCTAATATAAAGGTTTAGTAAAATAAACTTCTATTAGATAAATCTCTATTATAGAGGTTTATTTCATTAACCCCAACTAATATAGAGGTTTAGTAAAATAAACCTCTATTAACCCCAACCAAACAGATACAGATTAATATATTTATAAATCCAAGTAGTGTAACTATATTAGATAAGAAAGTGAAAAAGAAAATTGAATTGAAGATAATGTAATGGGAGTTTAAGGTCCAATACCTGAAATAAGGAGTCTGGAGCTGTAGATGCATTGAAAAGGGCGTCAAGGACTGTTGTAAGGACCTACAATACAATACAAGAATACCTATTTCATTACACACCCAAATACCTAAAGATATCAAGAGAGACAGTACCTAAGGAGAGCCCAAGAAGACAAGGGGCTTCTTTGAACAGGAGTTTAGAGAAGAAGAAGAAGTATTGAAACAACAAAAACGACGAAGCATCAACGTGGAATTCATTCCTCGCTCTCTCTCTCTTTTCAACGGCTACTCAAGCTCTTGTTTCTGCTTTGCGTTGCTAGGACTATCTTTACATGACTTGTGGGACTATCTTTACTATCCTTAGCTTCGAATTTTTTTTTTCCATTTGGCCTTAAATTTTTCAATTTCATTAGTGGTGATTTTGCAAAACAACGTGGAAAAATAGTATCTCGAGTTCCATGATAGAACTCGAGTCTTAAACACCCGAGTTCCAGAGTTGGTAAACAAAAATTATCCACATGGAACTTGAGTTTCTAAGACTCGAGTTCCTTCATTAACAAATACCGTTCAACTCCATTTCTTCATTCTGGATTTTTGGGTTTCTTCTTCTTCTTCTTCGTTCTGTTCTTTCTTCTTCTTTGTTTGATTTTTGATTGGTTTGGGCAATAGCTAGCCAATCCCAGACCGAATCAGTCCATAACTTCAGTTCTCCATGTTTTCTAGTTCTGCATTGTTACATCAGTTGCGTTCTTCGAATCAACTCCTCTGTTCAAATCGGTTGCGTTCTTCGGATCAACGTTTTCCAGTTCAGATCGTTCTGCATTCTCCACTCCAAATCTCTGTTTCTCTTCTTCGAATCTGCATTTTTTAGATCTTATTTTCCAGATTGTGTCTTCTTCTTCCTTCGAATCTATTTCCTTTGTTCTTCAAATACTTCTCAAGCATAAGAAACTTCAGTTCAACATGGATAAATTCCTCCATATCAGCACTAAAACTCGAGTTTTTGAGGCTCGATTTTGTCACCGAACTCGAGTTTCAAAGACTCGAGATGCTAGTTTCCTATATGGTTTCAAAACCTTGCTAACTAATGATATTCTATCCCTTTACTCTACTAGTCTGCAAATTTCCTCTCTTAAATTCTCTTTTTAAGATTTTGCCATGTAAATTTTTTTTTCTTATGCGATGGAAGTATATTTCTTAATTAAGTAAATACATGGCTGAATCTTAAGAAGGAAATCTAAAAAACAACACCTAAGCACTATACCTAAGTTTTGTAACCAATATTATAAGAAAAAAGTATACAAAATTATCTACTTATATTTATACCCAACTTTGATAAACTTGAATGCTAAGTAATATGGAGCTCCAATTAAATCTCCACTTTGTCAAACTAGAATTCAAATAATGTGCTATTAAAATTTGTGCTATTTGGCAAATTTAGCACCACTTTATGTTGGAAGTACTTTTTGGCAAAATTTGTTGAATAGTAACTTTTTCGGAGAATTTTAGGTGAATAGCATGTGTATGAAGTTATTGTTGGAAAAACTAATTTTGCATCTCATACAAAACACACAGCGGAAGCAACACAAGTATCTTGTTCATTCATGTAAGATAACATGGAATATCTAGAATTTTAGAAACAAAGAATAGAAAGGCGTACCTTGATGGAGTGAAATTCAAAACAAAAGAACTTCGAACTTGGGAAGACCTTTACTCTTCACCCCAATTCCATAGATGCCCAATATATGTGGTCTCTCAATCAGTAATTGTGTACGTTGATTTTCCTTTGGAAAAGTGTATTTCCAAGATTTTGAAGAGAAAAATTGTCTTTTTTTTTTTCTTTTAATCATAACTGATTATCTAATTAGGTTAGCTTTTTGGACCAGCCCAATTGGGCTAAAGCGTGTGGCTTGGGATGGGACCAAAAGGACTAATAAGGCTCTAGCTCCAATGGGTTTTAGACTTATCTGTTAACTCTTGACAAGTCCAAAGTTACTATTAATTATATTTAATACCACTATATAAATATAATTGCACTCTAGGCTTTATTAATTAAATTAAATCCCAAGACTTTATTATCTAAACAATTAACCCCCTCAAGAAAATATTCGTAGCAATACAATAACTGCCACTTTGAAAATTACTACCTCTTAAACCTTGTGTACTCAGTTTAATCCTTTAAGCTATTCATATATATTTATGAAATCAAATTTCATAAAATATAAACTTTATTAACTCTTTACTAAAGTGGTCAGGCCTAACACTTTGAACAACCAAACTAATTAAACTTATCTCAAGGGAATATTTTATATCTCTACAAAAAGATTATGAATTCTATCTTAAGGATACGTGTTCCTTTAGCATTACGTGTAGCTATCCAACATACTGAAGTTTTGACCGTTGAATTACATCTCACTCCGAATATATCAAAACAACCTACATTTCATGATCGGGTTCACTATCCTCTCAAGATTGAGAGTTTATGTAAATTAAAGTTGTGAGATTTATTATTCATTTGACAGTCGTTAAGAGAATAATAAATCTCATAGTGGTCCAGTTTGTTAGGTTCTAAAGGTTTAGGAATTTATGTATTTAGAACTCTAATTTGTAATATTGGCAAGCCATGATCAAAACAATATGTTTAGTCTTGTTAAAATGTGCTCAAGGTTGTTTAATTATTGTAAAGTTGGAATCGAGAGATTGTAGATGCATTGGGGCATTTCGGTCTGGCTCAATCGATTGAAGAATAGATTCGATCGATTGAAAATCGATCAGATTGCATTTTTCTGCAGTTTTCCAACTCAGCCCTAACTCATTAAAACATTTAGGATTTTATGTTTTTGCCCTAGGTATATAAGGCAAAACCTTAGCCACGTTTTGAGAGTTGCTCCAGTTGTATTGTTGCTCATACATTGCTGTTTTGTGTAAATCTCTTGTGAGATCTAGAGGAGCTTTCCTTTACACAAAGCTTAGGGTTTTCAAGATTGTGATTACTTCAACATCTTCATGATCAACTTGGTTGCTACCATTGAAGATTAAAGAATATCAAGCGTGGGTGCTTGTAGCTGATTGAAGAATTCAAGAAAGAAGGAGTCCGTGGATTCGAAGCTTGCACGGGGTCGTGTCAGTAAGTTCTACTGGTAGGTAGCATTAGGAAGTTGAGCGGGGAGCTTGTAAGTCCTTTTGTATGAACTTCGATTCTTTCATAGTGAATTCAGTTTTGCCTTGAGCATCGGTGGGTAAAATCCTCCCCAGGTTTTTTACCGGTTTGGTTTTCCTGGGTGATCATATCTTGTGTTATTTACTTTTCCGCTACTTTATATTCTTAATATGATTTCTTGATTGTTTTAACCTAGAACTGCATAATTTGACTAAGTAACAACTTGGCTAATTAACTAGGTTACTCAATCTGGTTGTGTGTAAAAGGGTCTAAATTTCCATCACAGTTCAATATGTCTTAACTCTTAAAATATATCAACATATAAACTAGAAGTCTCCACTTCCATGATCAAGACAAATCATCTTAGTTGATATGTTATAGTCTTCGCAGATGAAATGCCCAATTTCATCACCAACTACGAACTAAAATTCTGAGTTTACAAAGAACTTGTGGTCTATATCTTCTGTGACTAAATCATATAAATCACATACTATGCATCTCATGGACTATATGATAATGTCCAAATATTTAGGTTACCATTATTTTAGATAATTATAAAATAACTTTATTAATCGTAACATTAAATCATACATAATGTCATACATAGCATCATACAATAAGATTTAAGGGCACTAATCCTAACAATCTCTCACTTGCCTTTAAAGACTATTGCGTACCAATCTAACACTCATTCCCTCTAGATGTGACTCAAAAGTCCTCTGGGGCAAGGCTTTAGTAAAGGGATCTGCCAGATTATTTGCACCATCAATCTTTGCTACTATCACTTCTCCTCAAGTCACAATATCTCGAATAATATGATACTTTCTTTCTATGTGCTTTCCTTTCTTGTGATTCCTTGGATCTTTGGATTATGCAACTGCTCCATTATTGTCACAAAACAATGTGATTGGAACTTGTTCCATTCTCATAACACCAAGATCAGAAAGGAATTTCTTAAGCAAAACAGTTTCCTTTGCTGCTTCGTGTTAAACAATCTTGTATTGCTAACTCCACCATGGAAGCTGAATATGTTGCTGCTTCACAAGCAGCAACATATTCAGCTTCCATGGTGGAGTTAGCAATACAAGATTGTTTAACACTCCTCTAACAATGGCTCCACATCCCAAGGTGAACACATAACCTGAAGTGGACTTTTTGAAATTAAGATCTGACTGAAAATTAGACACTGTGTAACTAATAGGTATCAAATCCTCACAATGGTAAACAAGCATATAGTCCTTTGTTCTTAGATACTTGAGAATATGCTTTATAGCTTCCCAATGTTTTGGTCCTAGATTTGATTGATGTTGACTGACCATGCCAACTGAATAACAGTTATCTGGTCTAGTACATTGCATGGCATACATGAGACTTCCCACTGCTGAAGCATAAGAAATTTGTCTCGTCATCTTTTCCTCTTCATCAGTCTTAGGCCTTTGGTCATCAAACAGAGGAACTCCATGCCTGAAAGGAAGTAATCCTTTTTTAGAGTTTTGCATGCTAAACCTTACTAGAATCTTATCTATCTATCCAGCTTGAGATAAGCCTAACATCTTATTCTTGCAATCTCGCCAAAGCTTGATCCCTAGAATAAAGTTAGCTTCACCTAAGTCTTTCATATCAAATTGGCTTGACAACCAAATCTTTACTGATGACATTACCCCTACATCATTTCCAATGAGTAGGATGTCATCAACATAAAGCAAAAAGAAAATTACTACTTTGTCTTGATATCTCTTATACACACATGGTTCATCAAGATTTTGTTCAAAACCAAATGAATTGATTGCTTGATCAAACATGATATTCCATGACCTAGATGTTTGCTTAAGTCCATAAATGGACATTTTCAATTTGCATACCATATGCTCTTGGTTCTTTGCTATGAATCCTTTTGATTGCTTCATATAAATTTCTTCTTCAAGATTGCCATTTAGAAAAGCAGTCTTGACATCCATTTACCAAATTTCATAGTTGAAATGGGCAGCAATGAGTAAGAGAATTCTGATAGATTTAAGCATGGCTACTAGCGAAAAAGTTTCTTCATAATCAATGTCTTCTTTTGTGTATACCCTTTAGCCACTAGTCTTGCCTTAAAGGTTTCAACTTTTCCATCTACTTCTCTCTTCCTCTTGTAGACCCATTTGCAGCCACTAGGTTTAATGCCATTAGGCGCCTCTACAAGATTTCAAACTTGATTGGAATACATAGAATCCAATTCAGATTTCATAGCTTTGACCCAATGATATGCATCTCTATCTTTCATAGCCTCTTCATAAGTGTAAGGATCAAATTCAGGTTTTTCAGAGATAGCTTCAAAAGTTTCTCCCTGAAGTGTAAATCTTATAGGTGGCCTAATACTCCTCCCACTATGACAAGGTTCTAGTGTACTAGTCGTCTCATGAGTAGTGTCTTGTGGTGAATCTAATACAACTATATCATCCCTAGTTTCATCCATTGATTGATCAATTACAAGTTCATTCATTTCTAGGAGTAAAATTATTCATATAGTCATTTTTCAAAAATTTGGCATTGGTACCAACAAACACTTTGTTATCATTATGACTATAAAATAAATAACCCCTGGTTCCTTTTGGATAACCTATAAACAAACACACTTCTAATTTTGGTTCCAACTTATCAGGCTTCCCTTTCAGCAAGTGTGTTGGACAACCCCAAATGTGAAGGTATCTCATACTAGGCTTACGTCCACTCCACAATTCCATGGGTGTTTTGGGAACAGATTTTGATGGAACTAAATTGAAAAGATGCATTGTTTTCCTAAGGTATACCCCAAAAAAGAAATTGGCAAAGTTGAATAACTTATCATGAACCTTACCATTTCTAAAAAAGTCTATTCCTTCTTTCCGCCACACCATTTTACTGGGGATTTATAGGTGTAGTTAATTGGGATATAATCCCATTTTCAGTTAAGTAATCCTTGAAATCCCCAAGAAGGTATTCGCTACCATGATCAGATCGAATGACCTTTATGTGTTTACCTAATTGATTTTCCACTTCAGCCTTAAACTCTTTGAACTTTTCAAAAGTTTCAGACTTCCGTTTCATTAGGTACACATAACCAAATCTAGAGTAATCATTCGTAAAAGTAATGAAATACTCATAACCTCCTTTTGCTTGGGTTGACATAGACCACATACATGTGAATGTACTAGCTCTAGCAGTTCATTGGCTCTATGCCCTTTTGCTTAGATGGGTCTTTTTGTCATTTTACCTTCCAAACAAGATTCACAAACTAGGAATTCATCAAAACCCAATTTTTCTATAAAACCATCTTTCACCTAGTGTTTGAATCCTATTTGGATTAATATGACCCAAACACAAATGCCAAAGATATGCATTATTTAGTAGAAGGAAACTTTCTCTTTAATGATTTTACATGTGAATTACAATCTAATTCAGAATTATACAAGTCATGCTTATCAGGAGTTAAAATATAAAGACCATCAATAATAGTGCCAGAACAGATAAACACTTTATCCTTTTTATTACAACACTGTCTTTCAAGATAACACTATATCCATGTCTACCTAAATAAGTTGCAGAAATCAAATTCCTACAAACATTAGGTACTTATAAACAGTCTTCCAATATTAAAACCTTAGAACCAAAGCACAAATTAAACACTCCAATGCTACAACTGGAACTTTGCTCCCATCAACCAAAGTAAGGAACATTTCCCTTCATTCAACTTTCTGGTCTCCTAGAACCCCTTTGTTCTTGGCAGCTGAGAATTTTGGACAGTTCCTCTTCCAATGACTTTTCTCACCACAAAGGAAACATTTCCCTTTGGTGTAGTCATTTGCTATCTTCTTTCCCTTATTAGCAACTCCTAAGGCAACTTGCTTACCTTCTTGTTTGGCAAAATTCTTTTCTTCTTCTTCCACCACCCTTGCCTTTCGACTTAGGCTTAGAAGAAGATGCTAGCCATATTAATATCAACACCAGCTTTCACAAGGATGCCTTCTGCTGCCACCAATTCATTCATCAATTCAGACAAAATATAAATCTTTTTGTTCATATTATAATTAAATCTGAATTCTTTGAATGACTTTGGCAAGGATTGGAGTATCATATCCACTTGGGATTCTCCATCAATGTTGGCACCTAAAACCTCCAGTGTATTTAGATAAGAGATCATTTTAAGGCAATGTTCTCTAATCAGAGTCCCTTGAGCCATCTTGGTATTTAGAAGAAGCCTCATAGTATCTTGCCTAGCAGAACGACCTTGCTCACCAAACATCTCCTTCAAACTAAACATTATATCTGAAGCTGGTTCCACATCTTGCATTTGATGTTGTAAAACATTTGAAATAGATAATAGGATATAACACTTAGCCATCTCATTAGATTTCCGCCAACGATGATATTATTGCCTCTCTTCAGAAGGAGCATTTAATGTAGGAAAGTCTGGACATGGTTCACTAAGCACAAATTTGTGCTCTTCAGCAATAAGAACAATGTCTAAATTCCTTTTCCAGTCAACATAGTTAGGTCCTGTCAGCTTGTTTTTGGTTAAGAATAGCAACAAGTGGGCTAAATGATGCCATGATTTTAAATTGAAAATAACAAACATGAATATAATAAGTAAACTAGACATTATCAATTTAGCATATAAACATAGTGTGGAACCTTAATAAAACCATAATATTAAAATATGCAACGACAACCCAATCCCATATTTAAAATTCCTGGTAGCAAGTAAATAATAAATTTATGATTGATTGAGAATTATTCTCATTATTAGTACTATCATGATAACTCTTATCAAACACTAATAATATGTTGTATTACCTTTAGCCTCTAAGTAATAATGACATAGCTCTGTAGGGAGGTTACATTAAACTTAGTTTAGTGTACACCATTGCTAGATTCTATGTGAGTCACCAGTAACTCCACAGTAGCATGGTCGTTCTCAATGTGAAACCACATATCATCCATCATTAAGATGTTTAATATGTAGTACCATGAATTAAACACCCTCCGTAGCGAGCAAGGCATATACACCAAGGCAAGGTGCCTAATCACACTACTATAAACTGACAATGGAGGCTGGGCGATTCAACCCTTAAATCTCTCTCCCACTAAAAATTTTAAAATAAAGGTTTTTATTTAGAAATCATGTGTAATCTCATCACACACTTGATCAACACTAATCAAATCAGTTTTACATGATCAAAAAACACAATCCCTTAAAATAATAATTAAATGAGATTGAGTTCAAAACTTAATTTCACAGATGCTATAGTCATAAAGTGAATTCGGCATGCTCAATGTTAAACTAAAATAACATCACAGATATACCTTCAAACATTAAAGTAATAGTTCAATGCCGAAAAAACATTAACTGATATACCTTCATATTAATAGTTTATGTAATTTGCATGTGTATGAATCCATATATATAATAATATATTAAAGGATTCCAAGAATCCAAGAAACACTACACATCAAATTCTAATATTTTCTATTTATAGCATATCCTTTTATGAACGTTTTGCATATAAATCCATATATATATCTATATCTATATAATAGACGAAGCCTTTCAACGAGGTGCTGACACGTAAGCAATTTTAAAGGCGATACATTATGTTGTTTGGAAATGCTAAAACACCGTTTAAAAGCCTCCTTATAAATAAAAAAAATGAACCGGTTACAAAACTATGCACACAGAGAGATAGAAATAGAGAGAGAGCGAGAGATGCGATGAGGACTGGGACACGAGAAAGAAACAGAAAGAGGCAGAACGGTAAAGACTACATCGATTGGGCATAAGAAATCAAAAAGTTTCAAAACAAGATTTTGCAGACACTGTCTCTCAAATTCTGATCTTAGATACCTTTCTTAGTTTCCGCTAAATCTAAGATCAGAATTCAGAGACGTTTTCCATTCTATTTTTTTCCCGAAATAAGGAGGAAGGAAGATGAAGCGGCCTTCAACATAAGCACGAAAAAAACCTTTCCCAGGAACTCTTGATATCAGACCATTCTTTCTCGGTAATTTTTAAATAATCTCTTACCCTATTGTCTTTAATTGTGTTTGCTGTCAATTTAGGGATTTCGTTGAAATCAGGGAAACAACCTAGAAGATCAAATTCAAACTGAATTATTATTAGGAATTTCTATTTATGGGTTTTGTATCAAATTCTAACTGAATTGTTATTAGGAATTTTCAGTTTCTAGGTTTTGTTCCTATGCTTTCATGAATTTCAGTTTCATATTTTGTTTTGTTTTGATTTTTTTTTTTTTTTTNGATCTCTGTTGTGAACTAAATGGCACAACCAAAAAAAAAAAAAAAAAAAAAAAAAGGATAGAGAGGGGGAGTTCACTGGCCGTATGCCTGCCAAAGTAAAGTCCGATCTCCCACCACTATCAGACTCCTGTGACCCCATGGTATAGTGTTTTTATTTTTATTTTTTATTTTTTTATTTTTTTTATTATTAAAATTTATGGATTTGGTTATATACTTGGATTGATATTGATTTAGATGTTTGGGTTAAATTTGATTTCATTGTTATCGTCACACATGTTCACCAAAAATGTACTTTTAACTTTTAAAAACCCACGCCGGTTCAGTATGTAACCACTATATCTACCTTCTTATATATTGTTTCTTCTCTTCAATTCTCCCCTTTTTCTATTATGCTCTTTTTCCTCTGTGATAAGAAACCCAACGACACTTGAAGAGAAAGAATAGAGGCCTGCCTTCACTAGCCTGCTGCCACTGGTCAGCCAGCGAAACCAGTAAAACTGATTTCTTTCATTTTCCCCTTTCAGTTGTAGTGCTTTGGATTTTATTTCTTAATCTTCTTCTCCTTCTGAGTGAAAATTTGTTTGTGTAATTTGGGTAGCTCAATTTCTTTTTCCTTCCACCCTTGATGTTCACATAGTCACGCTACTGTATTGCATTGTTAAAAAAAAGTAAAAACCCAATATTGCAATACTTGCCGTTTTTTTATTTCCTTCCACTAATTTGATAGAGATATAATTTTACCATTGTATGTTTTGATTTAGACAATTTTCCAGATTATACCATGTTTGCTTTGGTGATATGAAAACTTTCCCTTGCTTTTGGGAGGTGCCAAATCAAACAAATGTTAGACATGTTGCGTTGTAGGAACTGTTCAATGTGCCAATAAGTTGTGTATTTCTGTTTTAATTCTTTTTATATATAATAACAATCGATAATATCTTAGACATTGAAATTTTGTGCACACCATGCGTTTGACAAAATGATTAACTTACTCTTGCATCAGTTTATATCCACTCCATGGTTTGTGCCTCTTGGTTTTATTTGCCATTGGTCATTGCATTTTTTTCTAATGTGTATTTAGGCATTCTATGTCAACAACATAAGTAGCAATTTAGTACACTATACACTAGAACTTTCCATCATCAAAACCTGTTGGAGCATTTTTAATATTAAATAAATAAAATGAATAAATGTAATAACATAAATGTAAAGATGTGGGAGTAAATATGGGAGATGAGGAGTTAGTGTAAATGTTTAATCCCACATTGAAAAGGAGAGAGACTTTTTTATTCTTTTTAATTGTGGTGATTAATGGGCTAAAATGTATTGACTCAGATATTGGGCTAGATACGTGCGCAAGGGGGAGGTGAAGAGTGGAGGTATCAAAATTGGAAATGAATCAGCCTCTTGGATCCTCCTACTTGACAGCCCATTATTTTGCTAAATGGTTTACTTATTGTAGTAATTCTCTACAACTCTTTTTGAAGTCAAATTAGTATGTGCATGAAATGCTTACTTATTGGATTAATAATAGATTGTTAGTGTTTAATTGGAAGAAAAACTAAGCCTGAAATTGATCCAATCAAACTTATCCAACATAGGCATTTCTGCAATGGATGCAACCGTTAGGTCCTAATAATGGACTTATGTTCAAGTTTTGTACAAGCTGCCTCAAGGTCCAGTTAAGTTTGTTGCCTAAGATATATGGTTATTTATATTTGTATAATTGGGGCACATGAGGATTGATCTAAAAGTATGTACGTAATCAGCTATATGTGTTGATTCAATAATTACAGAGTATGGCTTGCATGATTGAATTCATGGCCTATGGGACCAATGTTAGAGTTAGATTTTGGCCTTAATCCCAATGTTAACCATGCAATCCATTTTGCGATGAGTTTTCCTTGATAAGTTATCGATAGCATGGTCCTTAGAAATCAACTAGTTTTAAATTTGTGATTACCCCTTCCTACTGCTTGTAGTTCATTTGTATGGCCATGTTGTAGTTTTTGAAAGTTTTTGAGCACCATGGTTGGTAGCCAAAAAAAAAAAAAAAAATCAAAGTTATGCAGAAGGTAGAAGTGATTAAAAATATGAAACTGCCTTGAGTACTGTTTCTTTTTTGAGAATTTTGGTTAAGAAGGCCAATGATAGGAGGGTTTAAACCTTTCTCTGCAATTAAGGCCATTGCGACATGTAGGAAAACTCCCCACTTAAAAATCTACCACTTTGCTCCGTTTCTTCTTTCTCCTCCGGGTTTGTATTAGTTTGTTTTATATTTTCCTTTTGTTTTTATGTAATTAGTAATGTGCTTCATATATTATAATAGCTTTCTAAATTTTGTAATCACTATGAAATTAGAGGGTGGGAGAGAGAGACTACCTCTGACTATGATATAGGTCAAATATTAATGAAAACGTTGGGCAATGATGGCATCATCCTTAGAAAGAGCATGAAATTCAGTAACTTATCACTTTGTTTAGCTATTTGATTCCATGAAATTTTAGGTCAATTGAGCCACAAGTGAAAGGAAAAGATTTACTCTGATTGTGATATTGCTTTAAGTCCTTTCTCTTTCGGGTTTGTTTTCTACTAAATTATCTCTATCTTTTTCTTTTTTATAATTCTTTTGTTAGCATTGTATAGATTTTCATTATTAACATAATAAAGCATTGTATTAAAGTTACCTAATATAAGTGTTAGATGAATATGATGTTGTCAGTTTCATTTTTGTGCGGCAATTGGTTATATGATTTTATTCCTGGGTCTCAAATTTCATGTCTTTGATTATTGATAAAGTCAAAAATTGACAAAATCAAAAGATGAAAAAAATAAAAATAAACAAATAAAGGAAAGTCAAAGAAAGAAAAAGAAAATGAAAAATTAAAGGGTAGACAAAATAATAGTTGTTATAGGTGTCATAGAAATTGTAAAAATCATCCTGAGTTTGAATCACATTTATAAGTCCTGGAAGTATGTTATGTGTCTTGATATTACTCCAACAAATGGTATTTTAAGGATTACAAGGAATGTTGTCAATAGCAAAACCTATATTATATTTTAGTTACTCACTAAAAAAAAAAAAAAAAAACATATTTAGTGGCTTTCTTGGTAGATTTCTATTGATAAATTGTTTGTTCTAAGTTTACTTTATGTTTTTACTATCAGATTGTATCTGAAACACCAATGACTTAAATCATAGTACTCATATCCTATAAACCATTACATCTTTGTTGGGCTAATATTACATCTTTGTTGTATTCTAACTAATATAATGGTTTTGTATTTTTCAGCCAAATCAGCTTATAGATAAATATTGACAAATGGCAGGTGGTAGTTATACAGTTGTCACAAATCACAAGAAATGTTGGTTGGAGTTAAAAATTTGTCTTTGTTTCAACCTATATGTATTAATTCGAAGGATAACACACTCTATCAAGTCTTTGAAATTCTATATGTATTATTTTTGTGATCTTTTAAATTTAAGAAATTCTATGTCTGGTATTTTCTATTTTTGTTAGTACCATGGGTTAAAAATGTGACAAAATGAATGTGTAGAACCTTTGAACATTTGGATTCAACTATAAAATATATATATATATATATATATTTGCAGGGGTGTTGGTGGTGAATACGAGTTTAGCCATTGATTTAATTGTGTTCAAGTTTTATTTCATAACTCTTGCATTCAAAGACTATTTCAACATGATTGTGATTATATTGCATTAAAGGTTAGTTTGTTTGGCTCCAACTAATTGTGAAAAGACATGTTTGTTTTAATTCAATGTAATTTGTCAAGCTCCTCTGTAAATACCACCAAATTTTGGATTGTGGTGACTGAAAGTGAAGCTGTTGGAAAATATTGGACCAGTTCTAGGAATAATGAACGCTACCTAACTTAAGAATTTTTAATCCTATGTGGTAGAGATACCAAGGGAAGAGATTACGTTTCAAATAAATGTTGTTAGGACAACTTTTAATACAAGAGGAAAATCTTTTACAGATTGATTTTATTAGCCAAGTTTCTCTCATACATATTTCATACTTCAACAACTATATTCTGTGGAACCCACAATCTTTAAAAAAACCTTGAACCAATTAGTTATGAGATTTCAATTAACAATTTTTCTAGATTATGTGTTGATGCCAGGTTATGTCTGTCTTTTAAAAGAACACCTGCACATTAACATCATTATCTAAACAACTAACCATCCACCCCCTTTCATATTTTACCATCACATTGAGTATAACATATTAAGTTGATTCTTTTCTAACTTATAAAATGATCCCACGCATTACGCGGGTTAAACGCTAGTAATTCATAGTTACCGAAGCCTGTGCTAAACCTTTGCCATTTGGGAATTTTTGTGATTCCAATACTTGACATGTGGCTACTTCCTCATGTTCCTTAAGACTATGTGGACTAACTATCCTGCATGAGAAATTATAATCCCGAAAATTGAAAAGGAAATGCTTTTACATATTCAATATTAAATGCTATAAATGAGATGCCTGTAAATATTAACCATTAAATGCAATAATTTTCTACCAAATGTAATGGTTTTAAATACTACTAATTGTTTCTCAAAAAAGAAATACTACTAACTTATCTTACAAAGAAAATTTACCACTAGACCAATCTAATACAATCTAATCTAGTATAATTATTAATAAATAGTTAAAGGGAAATGCTAACAAGTGCCCTTAGGGTACTGGTTAATAATCCATTTAAAGAAAGTTTTGATGGGAAATGAAAAAAAAAAAAAAAAAAAAAAAAAAAAAAAAACCACAACCTTTAAAAAAACCTTGAACCAATTAGTTATAACTTATTAGATTTCAATTAACATTTTTTTCTAGATTATGTGTTGATGCCAGGTCATGTTTGGCTTTTAGAAGAACACTTGCATATTAGCATCATTATCTAAACAACTAACCATCCATCCCCTTCCATATTTTACCATCACATTAAGTATAATATATTAAGTTGATTTTTTTCTAACTCATAAAATGATCCTGCGCATTGCGCGGGTTAAACGCTAGTATATATAATATACGAATTCAATAGCAACCTTGATGCATACTCATGACACGACACCATAAAAGCATGAATATAAAAGCATGAATCATAACTTTAGTATTACCAATACACGTTTATGTGTTCATTAATAATATAAAGACTATCAAAAACACGGAATCATCGACTAACGGACATGATCATATGCCACTTTGAATAACAGGTAGTTGTAATCTTGATGCATACTCATCCGTTACAAACTTATCTCGAAAACCCAACTTGCAATTAAGTAGATGGCGTTCTACACAAATACAAACACCAAATAAAAGCACACACGGCACAAAAAAATTATAACCGTAGGCACATGGGTATTATGCAGAAAAAACTACTGCATAATTTTAAAACACCAAGAAAACGATTTTTTTTTTTAAATTCTAAAACTTAATCACATGTTATACAAGCATGATATTGAACTTGGCTCTGATACCAATTGTTGGAAAAACAGGTTTTGCATCTCATACAAAACACACAACGGAAGCAACACAAGTATCTTGTTTATTCAAGTAAGATAACATTGAATATCTAGAATTTTAGAAACAAAGAATAGAAAGGCGTACTTTGATGGAGTGAAATTCAAAACAAAAGAACTTCAAACTTGGGAAGACCTTTACTCTTCACCCCAATTCCACAGATGCCCAAGATTGTGTCTCTCAATCAGTTATTGTGTACGTTGATTTTCCTTTGGAAAAATGTATTTCCAAGATTCTGTGGAGAAAATTTGTTTTTTTTTTTCTTTTCTTTTAATCATACATACGTTTTTAACTACCTTGGTAGTTACTTTATTTAATAACTCTTATTAAATAAATAACTGATTATCTAATTGGGTTAATCTTTTGGGCTAGCCCAATTAGGCTAAAGTGTGTGGCTTGGGATGGGACCAAAGAGACTAATAAGGCTCTAACTCCAATTAGCTTCAGACTTATCTGTCAACTCTTAATAAGCCCAAAGTTACCATTAATTATATTTAATACCACCATATAAATATAATTGCACTCTAGGCTTTATTAATTAAATTAAATCCGAAGACTTTATTATCTAAGCAATTAAACCCTTTATGAAAATATTCATAGCAATACAAAATCATAATATATAACTGCTACTTTGAAAATTACTACCCCTTGATCCTTGAGTACCTGGTTTAATCCTTTAAGCTATTCATATATATTTATAAAATCAAATTTCATAAAATATAAATTTTAATAACTCTTTACAAAAGTGGTCAGGCCTAACACTCTGAATAACCAACTCATTAAACTTATCTCAATGGAATATTTTATATCTTTACAAAAAAACTATGAATTCCATCTTGAGGATATGTGTTTCTTTAGCACTACGTGTAGCTATCCAACATACTGAGTTTTTGACTGTTGAATTAGATCTCACTCTTGATATATCAAAATAACCTACATTTCATGATATGGTTCACTATCCTCTTCGGATTGAGAGTTTATGTAAATTAAAGTCGTGAGATTTATTATTCATTTGACAGTCATTAAGAGAATAATAAATCTCATAATGGTCCAGTTCAATATGTCTTAACTCTTAAAACATATCAACTAGAAGTCTCAACTTCCATGATCAAGACAAATCATCTTAGTTGATATGTTATAGTATTCGCAAATGAAATATCCAATTTCATCACCGATTATGAACTAAAAGTTTGAGTTTGCAAAGAACTTGTAATCTATATCTTTTGTGACTAAATCAATCACATACTATGCATCTCATGGACTATATGATTGTTAAGATTAGTACCTTTAAATCCTATTGTATGATGCTATGTATGACATTATGTATGATTTAATGTTTATGATTAATAAAGTTGTTTTATTATTATCTAAAATAATGATAGCATGAATATTTGGACATTATCATATAGTCCATGAGATGCATAGTATGTGATTTATGTGATTTAGTCACAGAAGATATAAGTCATAAGTTCTTTATAAGCTCGAAATTTTTATTCGTAGTCGGTGATGAAATTTGGCATTTCATTTGCGAAGACTATAACATATCAATTAAGATGATTTGTCTTGATCATGGAAGTCGAGACTTTTAGTTGATATGTTGATATGTTTTAAGAGTTAAGACATATTGAACTGGACCACTATGAGATTTATTATTCTCCTAACGACTGTCAAATGAGTAATAAATTTCATAACTTCTATTTGCATGAACTCTTAATCTTGAGAGAATAATAGACCTAATCATGAGGTGTAGTGTAAAGTTGTGATTTATAACTATGTTTTATGTTTGATTTATTCCATGAAAAGAAGTTTTGTAATTACTTTAATTTTTTTTCCTTGTATTTTGTGAGATTTTATTGTATTGAGTTTAGTATTAAGTTGGTGAAGACTCAAGCTTAATTGAAGAATTAGTGCATTTCGCGACTAACTCGCGAGAAGTTCGTGAGAAGGGTTCCCACGAAAAGGGCATATGAGAAGCACATGACTGGAAGCTGAAGAGTCGTGCCAGGCTGTTGTTTTTGCGAGTGTCTCGTGGGTAAGGCCTTCCCACGAGGTAGTTGCAAAACATTCTACTTTGAGAATTTTTGAAAGTGACTTTCTTACTCTTCACTCATACTATATATACCATCATTACCCACAAATGTATGAGAGACCATTCAAAGAGAAAACTCCTAGATAGGTTTCCACAACACACACACTCATCTTTTTAAGAGAGAGATACTTATTCTTAGTGAGAAATCATTGTAACCTCTTCTCTATCCCTCTCCCATTGTTATACCTTGAGAGGAGATTTGTACCCAAACACAACCAACACCTATTCAGAGTGTAGAGAGTGTTTTGGAACTTGGAAAAATTTGGGGATTTGCCAAAAAAAGCCTGTGAGGCTTGGTGGATGCAATCAAGCGTATTGCAGGATCCGTAAAGCTAGACAAGACACGGTTCCAAGAAGCCTTATTAAAGTAGGAGCTTAGAGGGCTTAGGTACATCGGGTAGATTAGGCTTGGAGGGTCTCTTGATAACTCATGTATCTCAGCTGATTGTTTAGTAGATTGATTACCACTTGGAGGGCAGCGGAGAGGTTTTTCGCCGAGTTCTTCAGTTTCCTCTTCGATAACACATCGGCATGCTATTTTGTATTTGCATTCTCTCTTCTCTTACTCTTGTACTTTACTTTTATTGTTGGCTGTTCATGTTTATGCAATAGAGTAGTTTTGGTTGTTTCTGCTTCATTTACTCTTGTTTCCGCACTTAGATAAGTTAAAGTAAAATCAATCGAGCTGTAATCTTTTAATTGGGGGTCTAAACAACTCTTGTGTTTTAAACACATTTTCGAGATTTCATGTAAGTTGCTTTGATATATCAAAAGTGAGATCTAAAGCCATGATCAAAACCTCAGTATATTGGGCAGCCACATTTAGTGTTGATGGAATATATATTCTCAAGATGGAATTCATAATCTTTTAACGGAGATATAAAATATTCCCTTGAAATAAGTTTAATGGTTTTAGTCATTCAGAGTGTTTGGCCTAACCACTTTAGTAAGGAGTTACAAAAGTATATATTTATGAAATTGAATTTCATAAATATATGATGAATAACTTAAAGGATTAAACTGGGTACTCAGGATTAAAATGTAGTAATTTTCAAAGTAGCAGTCTACATTCATGACTTTGTATCACTACGAGTATTTTATGAAGGGGTTGCATGTATAATAAAGTCTTGGGATATAATTTATTAATAAGGCCTATAGTGCAATTATATTTATATAGTGATATTAAATATAATTAATGGTAACTTTGGACTTGTTAAGAGTTGACAGGAAAGCTCAAGGTCCATTGGAGCTGTAGTCTTATTTGTTCCTTTTTTGTCCCACTCCAAGCCACACACTAAAGCTCAATTGGAAAAGCCCAAAAGGCTAGCCCAATTAGATAACCAGTTAGATAAAGAGGGAGAAACATACAAAATTTTATATATGAAACATTATTGTGAAATGGTGTGTATGTGTGAGCAGAAACCACTCGATTTTTCTCCCTTGGAAAACTAATTGAGAGACCACATTTATTGGGCATAAAGTGGAGTTGGAGTGAAGATTAAAAGTGTTCCCAAGTACCTCTAATCTTTTGTTTTGAATTTCACCACACCAAGGTACACTCTCTTGTTCTTAAATTTTGAAATTTACATAGTGCACGTTATCAATCATGAATGAAGTAGATCTGTGTTTGTTGCTTCCACTGTGTGTTTTATATAAGATACAAAACTGGATTTTTCAACAATGATAATGTCCAAATATTCATGTTACCATTATTTTAGATAATAATAAAACAACTCTATTAATCATAACATCAAATCATACATAATGTCATACATAACATCATACAATAGGATTTACAGGCATTAATTCTAATAGTTATTTAGTATAGTTCTGACATGGAATTAAGAAGGAAAAAAAAAAAAAAAAACCAGGCTAGTAAATGAAAAATCTAAGAGCATTCACTGTTGGGCTTGCAAATGCTATATGTAAGCATATTTTAGCATTAAGCCTCAAAAGTACTCAACAATTGCGATGCTAAACTTCTAAAATTGTAAATGTTTTTGGCATTAAGTTATAGTACCAATGTAAATGTATGATGGTACTGTAGCAACATGGATAAATTTTATATTTTTTTTTCTTTGCCTCTGTCAGCCACTACTTCTTTCTTTTCTTCCTTTCCTTTATTTATTTATTTTTTTTTTTTATTCTCTGTTACTTCACTTCTCACTCACTTGCTCACATCTCTCTCTCTCATTCAAGCTCGCCACTGAAGTTGGGTTGGATTTGGAGTGGTCACAACGAGGTGGAGTTGGTGTAGTCCCGGCATGGCAGAGAATGGCGTGGGCTTGACGTGGCGGAGATCGAAGTGGTCATGGAATGGTGAGATCAGCATGGGCACAGCAGATTCTGATGGGTTTGTTTGATTTTTTGCTATTAATTTTTGTCTTTTGGGTTTGGATGGGTTGGATTTTGGATTCCTATGAATTGGTATTTTGGATTTTGATGGGGTTTGGGTTGGATTTGGATTGGTTGGTTGGGTTGGCGTGGTGATGGCGTGCTGGGTAGTGGGTTGTTTGGTTGTTTTTGCTATGGGTTTTTTGGGTTTTTGGTGGGTTTTTTTTGTTTTTTGTTTTTTTTGGTTTTTGATTCCAGTGGGTTTGGTGAGCAGAGGGCAGTGGTGGTCATGGTGGAGGGTAGTGGGTTGTTTGGTTGTTTTGCTGTTGGTTTATTGGGTCTTTGGTGGGTATTTGATGGGTTTTTTTTTTTTTTTGGTTGGTTCTGGTGGGTTTGGTGGGCAGAGGGCAGTGGTGTGTGGTGGTGATTGTTTGTTTAGTTGTTGAGAAAGTGAGGGAGAGGCAAGGACATAAATGAGAGAGAGATGAAAATTTGTTTATTATTTTATTGTATAATTTATAATTTTAAAATATTGTATAGGAAAATAAAAGTTGGGATATTAGGTGTGTTATAAAAGGTATGGTACAATTGATAAAGTAGCCTTTTGAGATGGTAAAATAGAATAAGATAGAATTTCTAGCTGTGAATGCTCTAACACCATAAACACGATGAAAAATCTCAAAAAATTGAACAAATTAATTTCAATTAGCAACAAACTGATTTTCCCAGCAAATTCAAACCCTAAAAATCAAAACCATAAACTTCATACCCAAAAATAATCAAACCCAGGCAAGTTGAACAATCAAAGATCAAACACAACACACACCATTAGACCAAAAAACCATTCGAATCCACCAACCCATCAAAGGAAATTCATTGAAACAAACCCATCTATTGAAGCACCCACCTAAAAAGAGCATTGAAGCCAATCACCAAACCAAGCCAAACAAAATCCCAGCAAACTCATCCTCTCCCTCGCATTTGTGACCCATCAAACCACAAAACCCATACCCATTGACCATCATGACCCATAATAACACAAAAACCAAACACCCATCAACTGTCGTGACCCATCAGAGCACAACAACCCAAATACCTATCGCCGTTGTTAGGTCACAATCTGAATGACCCCTTGTGATTAACCCTAATTAATTAATTAATTAGCAAGTTTTTAATAAAAA
>NW_027070126.1:28007-78085 GCF_002906115.3 Quercus suber
AAAAAAAAAAAAAAATTTACGAAGGCCATTGCCCCCCATGGTCCAAGAGTGGCTCCATCACGGTTCAAGACCCTTTTTTGGTCGTCATGAAAACTACAGTGAGCAATTTTTAGTCACTGCGTACTACGTAAGCGAGCATGCACAATATAAGAATTTTTGTTTTAAATTAGGCTTTAGTCATCAACGTAAATACAACAAATCCAATGTGCAATTAGTATCAGTGACTCTTATACACTTTATGCCTCAAATAATCTATATCTGTATATATTTAAAAACCGAAACATAGCATTTATTGTTGCTACGCTCCAATTAAGATATATCAGCATCAACGTCATTATCTTTTTTATTTTCAATTTTCCTATAATTTTTTTAGCATTACTCATTCATTCATTTTTTTTTTAATATTTACACTTTCTCAAACCTTTCTCTCTCCCTTACCTTTTCATCTCTCCACTACTCTCTACTTTAATATCACTCTTCCTCTTTCCTTTTTATTCTCACTTTCTTACTATAACTTTGTCATTTTCTCTTCCATTCTATACATAGTTTTCCCTCACAAAAAATAGTTGTCTCTCTCTCTCTCTCAATTTTTTGGTAGATTTATTATTTTTGGTAATTTCTAAGCCTTTATGATTATTTTGTGTAATTTATGGTCCAATTTACAAATGGTTTGATAATTTATGCATGATACAAGCTTAAAATGATAATTTCTATGTTTTTTGTTTGTTGTAACATGTGTCTTCAATGCAAAACTAATGAATATTAAAATTTCAAGTTCATGGGGGCTCAAGCGGTATTGGTACATTTGTAATTCAAATAGCTAAATATTATGGAGCAAGAGTGCTTGTTACTGCAGGTCCAATATCACTTTTCATGTAATGCATAAGCTTGATTTCCATGTTTTCATATATTTTTAGATTGTGATTGGCAAGGAGTGATGAAAAATTATATATTTGCAAGGATCTTGGGCTGATGTGTGCATCAATTACAAGACACAGGACTTTGTTGAATGGGTGAAGGAAGAAACAGGTAGAAAAGGTATTTTCTTAATATGAAAACCTCAGTTTTCCTCGACTTTTATAGAGATTGATGTTTTTCATTATTCTTTTTGCTTTGATTATTAGGTGATAAAAAAATAACAATTAACTAAATGTTCAATGGTAAGAGTTGATGTTATTCTGGATCATATTGGAGCTTCTACTTAAAGCAAAACTTGAGAGCTTAAATTTTAACGGGAGGCTTTTTATTATTGGAACTATGGGTGGCTCTGTTACAGAGGTCGATCTCCATGATCTGCTTTCGAGGCGCCTCACAGTGCAATGTATGACACTTGATATCAGATCTTAGTACCATAGCTTAGGAGTTGGATGAATTTTTTATCTCTCATTCTTTTTTGTTTGAAGTTATATAATATGTACAACTGTTGAATCTTTCAACCATTTCAGATGTCATGTTTTACTTTCTAAATATCAATATATTTCTGTCATGATCATTACACCATGATCATGACAGAAATGTATTGATGTATGGGAAGTAAAACGTGACATCTGAAATGAAGCTCTTTGTGTTGGGATGTATGATTTGTGCAAACCAAGTTGTATAATATAGATACTAGGTAGACTTACTGACCAACAATATTACAGTAAATTTTCTGAAGGATGCACCGTCACTAGAACGTGAATGTTGTTGGGTACCAAGAAAATTATGCCATCAAGGGTTTACAATATTTACTATAACTTGAAGGAATTCAGGTTCCCTAATGTTTTCACAATAAATGAACCTTCTTAATTTTGGCTTTGAAGACTTTTCTTGATTTTTGTCATTTTTTTCTTTTTGCATTCACAATTATGCAATTTTGTTCTCACACCATCATTCATTATCTTTTAATTATTCATCATGTTTCTGTTTTACATTTCAAGTGGCATATTTGCTATGGATAGTTCCACATTTTATGGTAAAAGTGATTTTGTAGGGATAAATGTCCTATTGAGAAGTGATTTTTTTTCTTAGTAAATATTTTCTTAGTACATACTTTTTTTACCAGCATATAATTATTTTCTCTCTCTCTCTCTCTCTCTCTTAATTAACGTTTCCTAACTTTTCAACTTTCCATTTATTAATCCATCAAACTTAATCTGATAATAATTCAAACCCCCTTCTACTCTATGACTCTCCTTCTCCCCAATCAAGCAACTATGAAACCGTTCAATTGCCACCCCATTAGAATTCCAAAAAAAACACCCTACTAATTTGTTCTCTCTCTCTCTCTCTCTCTAATCATACACACACACACACACACACACACACACACACACACACATATATATATATATATATGTATGTATTTGCAATAGCTCTACCCTACTTCTGAAAATTTGGATGTCCCTCTAAAGTGAGTTTTTTTTCCCCCATATTCTTCAAGTTTTCCCAATTAATTTTGTTGGTGATGAGCCATCAAAGATCTCAAGTGCCAACAACATTGGTTCCTATAAACCAACCAAAAAAATCTAAAAGCCATGGTGAAGAATATAGTAAAAGAATTGCAATGGACTATAATTTAAATGGTTGTTAAAAAATGCTTAGAAAGTGGTGTCTTAGATAGAAAAGTATATTCAAATTTCCAGTAAATTGTAGATGGCATAGTTTTTTCCCCACTTGTGGATACCTCTTATGTGCATTTGTGTGATGTATTCGCTATTATGGATAAAGTATTCTCTTTATATATACATAGCATAAATTAGTTTTGTTTTATGTACATATTAGTTGTCACATAATGAATGTAGATGCATAACTTAGTACAAGATATGCTACTCTTTTTTTGGTTTTGTATTTTAACAAATTTAGATATTATTATGGGATGCCTTTGTTGGAAGACTTTGCCAAAACTGCAAAATTTGATGTCAATGGAAAGAAATTCAAATCAAAGGACACATATAAAACTAGATAAGGTAGCAATAGACAAACAAAAAAAGGCTAGGGTGAAAGATTATCCAAGTTTGGACAAAGCCACAAAATCCACAAAGACCAATTAGATGTGAGAAATACCAAGAAGATGTATTCTCAGCTATATGAAGAAACTGAATTTGGATAAACGATAAAGAAGACCAATTGAATTGAATTGACTTCCCTATCACAAGTCCTCTCTCTCCCTCTTATAGTTTTGATTTAATTTTTTTTTTTTTAGTTAATACTTAGTCATTTTGAAAGTGAGAATTTGAATTTATATCAAAACACAATCTGGGCTATTTTTTTAAATGTGCCTATCGGTTATTTGAATAATATCAAGTGCATTGTTGTGATGAGTTTTGATTATCATGATAATGTCCTTTAAGAGAATGAGAAATTTGAATAATATATTTGAAACTTAAAAATTTAGTTATAAAGAAAAAAAAAATAGGAAAACATAATGCACTACAACATAATTTAGAAGAATACAAACCACCTAAAAATGGATAATATCAATCAAATAAAAGCAAAAATAATATAATGACATATTTTTAGAGATAGATGGAAAATAATGTCAATTATTTTTTTAATTTTTAGGAAGAGTAAATTATCTTCAACAAATTTAGATGAAAAAATTATACTTTTTCACGCATCGCGGGGTTTACGACTAGTTATTATTAATACGTGGTCATGATGCCATTGTACATTTGGCAGCAACTCTCTCTCTCTCTCTCTCTCTCTCTCTCTCTCTCTCTCTCTCTCTCTCTCTCTCTCTCTCTCTCTCTCTCTCTCTCTCTCTCTCTCTCTCTCTCTCTCTCTCTCTCTCTCTCTCTCTCAGAGCATGCATATTGCGAATGAACAGTACTATTTGACACCTTCATGTCCTAAATATTTGATATAGTCACATTGGAATAGTGGTAATAGCCCCCACTTCCCTTGAAGCTGAAACCCCTAATCGTTTGGTGAAAGAGAAATTGAATCATTCATTTATATATAGTGTATGTTTGGATTGCACTGAAAACAGCAGATGTGTGCGTCTGCGTTTTTTTGTGTGGGTCTCGTACACTGTTCACGAAATCCGCAAGTACAAATTTCAGCAAATTTTTCTTTAAAACTGGGTCCTACGGCACTATTCAAACTTTTAAAAATTATTTTGCTACAGTATTTTCAATTTTCAGTTTTCAACAATATACGGTATACAAACAGACGCATAGTAGGGAATCTAGAGATTTTATCAGTTAGCCTTTGACATTTGTTTACTCAATGATCAAATTTAGGTATGCCGAAAATGAAAATGAAATTGTAAATACAGAATTTTCTTCTTTGGTTATGTATGAAGAGAATGTATGGACCTTTTTCCCCAACAAAGGTGTATATATTTACTAATGTGCCTTGCCCAATATGTAAAGGAAATTTTTGATCAATCAGAAATTATCACTTTTCACCACCATATCAATTACGATATGGCATGTAATGCTTATCCAACCTTTGCTATTCCAAAAAAAAAAAAAAAAAAAAGTGGACTTTTGCGTTATTTGGCTTGCAATGTTTGTGAAAAACGTTTCAGTATATGGTGATATTGTAAGTTTTCATAAAACACTTCTAAAAGAGTAATATTTTCTCGATAAGCAAGATAAGCGCTACTAATTTTTTAGGATTTTGACGCGATTCTATATACGCAACTAAACCTAAGAAAACTGACGTGACGAGACCATCCTAACCATACACATGTCATCAGGCAGACGAAAGGTTGACTCACAATAAATGTACAGTACACAGAACATAAATCGACAAATTTTGTGTTCCTATCTTGTCCCACAAACGAAGAAAGGAACAAAGAGGCAACTGATGAGTCCACAAAATCAGCATCGTCCTACAGCCATTGACGAAGCTAGCATACATTACGCATTTATGGATGAACTGATTGTTGTTGTTGTTGTTGTTGTTGTTGTGTTGTTGCTACCGGAATTTGTTGTTGTTGTTGTTGTTGTTGTTGTTGTGTTGTTGTTGCCGGAATTTGCTGCCGGAATTTGTTGTAGGAAAATAGCATTTTCCTAATAGAACCAAACACATGAAAATATTTTTCACAACAATTTTCATAATACAACCAAACGCTTAAAAATATTTTCCTTTTCCGAAAAATAGCATTTCCGGAAAATGAACCAAACACATGAAAATATTTTCCACAACAATTTTCATAATACAACCAAATGCTTAAAAATATTTTCCTTTTCCGGAAAATAGCATTTCCGGAAAATAGGTATTTTCTAAAAAATATTTTACGGGAACCAAACGGACCCTAAGCATTCGCTTTTATATATATATATATATTTATTTATATTTATATATTTAAATGTATATATTATATATTTATATTTAAATTAGAAATGTTAAATTCACAACATTTTTATAATATTTTCACAACAAATTATAAATGGTTAGTTTTTATTGGTTCAAATTTAAACTGAACACTATGATTACTTTTTTGCCCCAACAATAACAATCAGTAACAATATGCCACTTAAAATTTGTTGTGAAAATGTTGTGAACATGTTATTTCTCTATTTAAATATATATATATATATATATATGAGGTGCTACGTCCACAATATTTTTACAACAAATCATAAGTGGTTATTTGTTATTAGTTAAAATTTGAACTTAACACTAAAATTTCTTTTTGTCCTAACAATAATAACTAGTAATAACCTGCCACTTAAAATTTGTTGTAAAAATATTGTGAAAATATTATGTACATATCATTTATATATATATATAAAGAACTAAACAAAAAAAAAAAAAATTCAAAATTCAAAATCAAACCCACCTAACCCCACCTACCCCCATTCACCTTTTATCCTTTTTTTCAAAATTTTATTTCCATTTAACAATAAATATAAAAAAAATTTAGATAGTTGTCACGTTTCAAAACAATATTGAAAAGTAGCGTCTCGAGTGTCTAAAACTCGAGTTCCATGATAAAACTCGAGTTTTTAAGTCTCGCTTTGTAAGCGGAATGCTCCGAGGCGGAAAAAAATTCAAGTAAAAATCGAATTTTAAAGACTCGAGTTCCGAAAAATGCCATTATAAGGACTTAAAAACGTCACTTAGAGCNTTCTTTTCTCTTTCTCTCCTATTTGATTTTATTTCCCCTATTTTATTTGTGGTGGTGTTAATGTTAGTGGGTTTTGGATTTGAAGATGGTGTTGCAACTAGTTAATTTTGTTCAAATTTGTAAATGGTGCTACTAATATGGGATTTGTGATTGAAGGAAGAATGCTATTGTTTTTGATGCCATTGGTTGTATAGTTGCAAGTAAGTATTTAAAAAAAAAAAAAAAATTTAATGCTTGTAAAGTCTATTCCTTTTTCGATAATAATTTTGGTCTATTCTTTGTCTGCTGTTAACTTTGCTTCGTGGGTCTTGAGGTTTAGAGATCTCAAGTGTTGTGATAATATCTCTCAAGTAGTGAAAAATTCAAAATCAATTTGATGATTTTTTTTTTGCAGGTTGGTCTGTGGCAGTTGAATGTGTTCGGGTGGAGTTGCTTTTTTTTTTTGTTTTGTTTTTTTTTTTGTTTTTATTTAAATTTTTGAATGTGTGCATGTTGTGTTTAATTTTGAATTTTTTTAGGTGGGTTTGTGTTTTCATTTTGAATTTGCTGGGATAGCCATAGTGTTTGTATTTGTAGTTGCTATTTTTTTTTTTTTTTTTGTTTTTTAATAATTTTCAGATGTGAGCACATTGTGTTTGATTTTGAATTTTTTTAGGTGGGTTTGTCTGTGATTTTGAATTCGCTGGGATAGCTATAGTTTTTTTTTTTTTTTTTTTTTTTTTTTTTTTTTTTTTTTCTGTATCTTTTAATTTAATTAAAATTGTAATTACAATATTAATTCAATAAAAAAAAAACTTTCACGTAAAAAAAAACATTATTTTTGGTAATAAAATTTTTTTTGGTGGTTTTTTGGATATAGTGGTGTTTGTATAACGCCACTATTGTACCGTCACTATAGACCTATAGTGGTGTTTAGGAACACCACTATAGACCAATTTTTTTTTTTATTTAAATTTTTTAAAAAGGCTATTGTGGCGTTTGTAAAACGCCACTATAGGTCTGCCCTATATACAAACGCCACTATAGGTCTGCCCTATAGTGGCGTTTGACATACGCCACTATGGCCTTTTTTTAATAAAAAATTGGTCTATAGTGGCGTTTGGAAATTGGCTATAGTGGCGTTTGGAAACACCACTATAGGCCTATAATGGTGGTACAATAGTGGCGTTTACAAATGCCACTATAGCAAACGTTGCTATAGCCCAAATGCGCCTATAGTGGCATTTTTAGTACCTATAGTGGTGTTTCACAAACGCCACTATAGGCCCAATTTTTTGTAGTGTACGAGCCGGTGTTTTGATGTGCACTACTTCTTTCTTATCGTTGCTCTGTCTGTTACTCTTTCACTTTAATGCTCGTAAAAAAAAAAAAAAAAAAAAAAAAAAAAACAACAACAATCAAACTTAAAAAATAAAAATAAAAATAAAAATAAAAATAAAAAGCTGAGAGATCGAGGAAGAGGAAGCGATGGGTCTAGGTCAACGACGATCGATGATTGACGGCGCGGCGCGGTGCGAAGAGCGCTGGGTTCTGGGTTCGACGGCTTTTGGGTTCGCCGGTGCGAGATTGAAGGCGAGATCGCGATATCGAAGGCTAGATCGCGAGATCGAGCGGAGGTGATCAAAGGCGATTGCCGGGGAGATCGGCGGTAGTGCGATCGAAGGCGAGATCGGCACGGTGCTCGGGGTTCGCCGGCGACATCTCCGGCGTGTCTGGGCTCCTCAGCGCGGTGCTGGTGCTCTCTCTCTCTCTCTCTTCATGCTCTCTCTTTCTCTCTGTTTTCCGAAAGTCATTTGAAGTGAAAATGATTCCGTAAATCATTTTCACCTTTGACTCACGGTCAACTGAAAATGATTTCCGGAAAATTGCTTTTTCCGGCGCAACCAAACACCCGAAAATATAGAAAACCATTTCCGGAAATGAATTTCACCCAAAACAAACGCAGCCTTAATCAATTTTCGGATTTTTTTTTTTTTTAACGATAGTTTGGAATATGTCACAGAATATTTTGTGGCATATTCCTAAAACATAACATAGTTTCTCTTTTACGGATGGATTTTTTTTTTTTTTTTTTAAGAATAGTTTGGAATATGTCATAGAATATTTTGTGGCATATTCCTAGAATATATCACAGTTTTTTTTATGGATTGAATTTTTTTTTTCTTTTTTTAGGAATAGTTTATAATATGTCAAAGAATATTCCTAAAATATGCCATAGTTTTGTTTTACGGATTGGGTATTTTTTTTTTTTTTTAAGAAATGATATGTACACAATATTTTTACAACAAATTCTAAGTGGTGAGTTGTTACTGGTTGTTATTGTTGGGTTAAAAACTATCCATCCATGATTTATTGTGAAATTGTTGTAAAAATGTAGTGAACGTAACACATTTTTTTTTTTTTAAATATAATTAAGAACTTATAGTGGTTTCTATAAATTTAAAAAAAAAAAAAAAGTGCCTATAGTGGCGGTTGTCAAACGCCACTATAGATCCTTCTCTAACAAGGGCCTATAATGGCATTTGGGAAATGCCACTACAGGAAGGCCTATAGTGGCGTTTGATAGGTCTTTTTTCTCTGACCCTTATAAATTAAAGAAAACCAACTGGAGAAAAAAAAAAAAAAAAAAAGATGCCTATAGCAGCGTTTGTAAGACCATGACAAACGCCGCTATAGGCTTTTTAAGAGAAGGATCTATAGTGGCGTTTGTAAAAACACTGCTATAGACTTGTTGTTTTAAAACGCCACTATATGTTTTCCTGAATGCGGATATAGAATGCCTATAGCAACGTTTATAGAAAACGCCACTATAGGGTACCTATAGTGGCATTTTTGACAAACGCCACTAAAAAAACACCATTATAGGCCAAGTTTTTTATAGTGGTAACACCTTTAACCATTGCCAATAAATGCATAGATTCATTGCCCATTACTGTGGAGGAGACTATAAAACGAAAGGAGAACAAGACAAAATGTACACACAATTCTGATTCCAAAAACTACTCTCAAGCAAAATCCTTTCATTTCTCTCCTAGAGTAAATCTCATTTTCTGACATAATCATCGCAGAGTTTTTGGCAAATGCTACACCGGTGTACCTATTTTCCATTTCACATTATTTTGCAGGTCAAGACTTGGACGAAGCTATCCTGATCATCCATCTTCACTTACAAGAAGCTCAACTGTTGATTTCTCACGTCATCACCTAGATTGCCTATGTGACTCATAGGTTTACACGTTCTAATTCAAATGTTTTTGTGTATGGATTTACATGCTTTTGGATATGTATATGCATCAAGCAATGATTTACATGTTGAATATCTTTCGACGTGATTAAGCTCTCCATGATGGTTAGTGTGTTGATTTGCATGCCTACCATTATGTATGTGAGCAATCTATTCAATATTCAATTGAATGTTGAATAGATGGCGAAGAGGCTTCACATACCTTCTCCTACGTTGAACGCTTCACTGTTACATGAAACAGAGTAAAAACAAAATAGAAGAAGTTTCATGTACGAACTATTCCATGCATTTTACAATCTCAAATAATGAATTCATTAAAAGATACTTCAATTGCATTGAACAAATACAAAGTTCTCAATAATATAATATCAGGTTCTTATTATTACAACAACAACAACAACAAAATTTGTGGTATTGTGGATTGGCACAGTAGATATTGATTGTGCCATGATTAATTTGAATCCAAGTAAAGGATTACGTTTTATTAATAAAAAAAAGTAACTACTAAAATTCATGAATCCCAATTTTGCTTTATTCAAATCTTCAATCACGCAGTGGAGGATTGCCACGGCATCGAGTTATTCTTGAGCAACCACGACTATATGGATTAGCTGGTATTGGAGTCTGATCTGTAGGTAATTTTGGTGTAGGGTATGGATCTCCAAGTTGGTCAATGACATTAAGGCCATTTGGACGAGCTGCCTTCACATGTGTTAGCGTAAACATGCCAATCAAGGCCATAAACAATAGCCATGACTTCATGTTGGAGTACTGTGCCATTGTTATGAATCTCGATAGTCGAGAACGAAGGTTTATATAGGACCTTTGCTAGGTTGCAAAAATGTAATTAATTAATGTACAAGAATACTATTTGTACATGTAAATGCATTTGCCAAATGTCAATAATAAATTGAGAGGATATTGATACCGACACAAACTAATTTATAATATTTTTACAAACTGCTGGTGTGGCTTTAGTAATTTTCAAATAATTATTGGTAAACATAAATGTAATGTTAGTGGTAGACCCATATTAGAACTAATAAGAATTTGTCATATCAATAGTTTGTAAAAATATTGTAAAATAGTTTGTAACTGTAACATTACTTAATAAAAAGTCATGCTAACGAGTGCCCTTAAGACACTGATTAATAATGCAGTTAAGGAAAGTTTTTATGGAAAAAAAAAAAAAAAGTACTTAATGTCCTAACAACTTTTTTAATTTCTCATAAAAGTAATGTCAAAACTTTCCTAAAATAGATTGTTAAATTGAGTGGAAAGGGGATGCTCTTAATATTCAGTATTAAATGCTATAAATGAGATGCCCTTGAATATTAACCATTGAATGCAATAATTTTCTACCTAATGTAATGGTTTTAAATACTAATATATCTATCACTTCAATCAAAAAAAAAAGAAATGATATGTCTATAACATTTTTACAACAACTCCTAAGTCGCAGGTTGTTATTGGTTGTTATTGTTGGAGCAAAAAATTAATCTTAGTATTAGTTTCAAATTTGAACAAAAAACAACTAATCACTTGTGATTTGTTGTAAAATTTTTGTAGATGTAGCATCTCTAAAAAAAAATACTAATTGTAAGGTCTATTTTTGTGGCCCAAGCCCAAAAGGTTTGGATTATGAGTCCAATGAACCCAGAACAATGAATTTGTAGAGAATGGGTGAAAGAGATAGGCTGATTGTGGACTAAACAATAGTTAACTATGATGTTCAAGAAGGAATTGATATAAAAAACACACTTCAAATATTTACTAGACTTGGACAACTAGGTGGATTTATTAGGCAGATTTATTCCACTTCATGCTCCACCAATAAAACTTGGACAACTAGCATCTCTTATTAAATGAGATAACTCTAACTTTAATGAGAGAGACTAGTTGTCTCATTTAATGAAAAAGATTAGCTGTCCAAATTTTATTAGTGGAGCATGAAGTGGAGCACAATTGATGAGACAGAAGATTTGGACTCATTATATATGCATGCATACAAATTTATGACACGGGTTACACTATATAGTATATTTTTCTTTTTTATGGATTTACCTGTCGTTTTGATAGTTACCAAATGAAGGGAAGAGCCTGGATATAGTTTTGAGAGTTATCTGATGGACGGAAGAGTTTGCATATATAGTGGCAACGAATAGAAATCCCACATATATAGGAGACTGAATCAATTGTTACAAAGAGACAAACCAGAAGATTCTTTCTTTGGTGGTAACAAAATTGCGACAAACTTGAAGTATATGAGGGCTGAGCAGCGTGAGATTATAGAACAAAAAAATAAAAACAAAAGCTGAGCTGATGTGGGCTATTTTTTTAATTTAAACAACTAATTAAACGAAAATAATAATAATAATAATAATAATGTTGAAAATTGCGAGAACTTCAAATTATGTAGTAAACTCTCATGAAGTAAACACAATGTTAGACAGCTTTTTTATTTTATAGTATATATAGATTACAATAGATTTGATTTTATTAGATTAAATTGGTTAAATAGTAAATTTTCTTTGTAAGGAAAATTATTAGTATTTAGAACCATTAAATTTGGTAGAAATTTATTGCAGTTAGTATATACAGATTAGAGTAGATTTGTTTCTTAAAAAAAAAAAACATTAGAGTAGATTTAATTTGATTAGATTGGTTACGTAGTATGGTTTCTTTGTAAGGCAAATTATTAGTATTTAAAACCATTGCGTTAGGTAGAAAATAATTGCATTTAATGGTTAATATTTAAGGTAAATCTCATTTGTGGCATTTAATACTGAATATTTAAAAGCATTCCCTTTCCAATCACAATTTATTAATTATTATTGACAGATGGCAAATGCATTTACATGTACAAATAGTATTCTTGTACATTAATTAATTACATTTTTGCAACCTAGCAAAGGTCCTATATAAACCTTCGTTCTTGACTATCGAGATTCATAACAATGGCACAGTACTCCAACATGAAGTCATGGCTATTGTTTATGGCCTTGATTGGCATGTTTACGCTAACACATGTGAAGGCAGCTCGTCCAAATGGCCTTAATGTCATTGACCAACTTGGAGATCCATACCCTACACCAAAATTACCTACAGATCAGACTCCAATACCAGCTAATCCATATAGTCGTGGTTGCTCAAGAATAACTCGATGCCGTGGCAATCCTCCACTGCGTGATTGAAGATTTGAATAAACCAAAATGGTGTTGCAGGAATTGTAGCGGTGATTTTTTTTTTTTTTTTTTTTTTTTGGATAAATCGTAATCCTTTACTTGGATTCAAATAAATCATTTCACATTCAATATTCACTGTGCCGATCCACATTTTTTGTTGTTCTTGTTGTTGCAATGATAAGAACTTGATATTATATTATAGAGCACTGTGATTTTTGGCCAATGCTATTGAAGTATCTTTTAATCACTTCATTATTTGAGATTGTAAAATGCATGAAATTTCTTATATATTTTTACTGTGAACAGTAAAAATATAAACCCTGGTGGGTTGGTGGTAAGGGACTCTTTCGAGCATTAGTATTAAAGGTGTAAAACTTTTCAAACTGCTATTCTGTAACCAAATAAGCCCAAATAATGCTTTACTCTTGTAGGTATTGCTAAATTGTTTTAGCAATTGTGAACAGAAAATGGGTGCTTAGTTTTCATGGCAGCAACGACATCCATCATTTCCAACCCCTGCAAGTGTTGATTATTCTTGACCACCATGAGTGGTTCATTAAAGAAGAGAATGTGTAAAATAAGAGAGAGAGAGAGAGAGAGAGAGAGAGAGAGAGAAAAGTGAAGGAAAAAAAAAAGATTGGGAGGTTAATTGGAGAGAGAGAGAGAGAGAGAGAGAGAGAGATTGGTGACGAATGAATGGTGAAAAACATGGTTAGTAATATATTGTACATGTATAATATGATAAATATACGGATGGTTATAATTCGGCATCTTTAAGAAAAATATATTTTAAAAATTTAGTGAAAAAATATGGAAACGAAAAAAGAACGAATACATATATAGGATGGAGGGCAAAATTGCCAAATGCCCTTTTCGGGCAAAAATAGCAGCTCTTTGCCCTATTTTTCAAACTAATTAGGGAAATACCCCTCTTTTGTAACTCAATTTGTGATCAATCAAGTTTTAAAAAAAAAAAAAATTGGAGCCCTATAGCAGCGTTTTTAAGGACCTATAGTAACGTTTTAAAAACCTATAGTGGTGTTTTGTAACTTGACCTCTATGAAATTGAGTTATAGGCTTTTTTTTTTTTTTTTTAACCTATAACTCAATTTCATAGAGGTCAAGTTACAAAATGCCGCTATAGGGCCTAACTCGATTTATCACAAATCGAGTTTAAAAAGATGGGCATTTTCCTAATTAGTTTAAGAAATTGGGTAAAGAGCTGTTATTTTTGCTTGAAAATGGCATTTGGCAATTTTTTTCCATAGTATGAGTATAATATGTTCATATTTTAAGGTTTCACAATAAAAGTACGAAAACATTAGCAATACTTTTTTTGGAGATAAATACAATAATTTAACATATTACAGTAATATAGAAAACTCTCAACAATTTAATTTGAAATAATCTGCTTTACAAAGAATACTATTTCAATAATCATGTGAATAAATCAACAATAAATCTTCTAATTTTTGTACAAAAAATAATAATTGAATTTCATATCAAATAATGTTCTAGTTATTCATAGGTATAAAATAATTGATCTTACTTAAATAAAAATAATATAATAAAATTGTTCACTTGTTTGCTATTTTGTCTATTTTAGTTGATCTTTTTTTAGAAGATGTTTTAGTTGAACATGCTTAAGAACTATTTGTTTTTTGAATATATTAATTCTTATTTTTATAAAAAATTTACAATTCATTCCATAATAAATAGATAAAAGTGCAAAGTGGATAAAGGGGAAAAAAATAATAATGGATAAGAAAGATTTAGGAAGGGAGTAAAAGGGATGAAGATATTTTATCCAATAGGCGTCCGCAGTGCAAAGTGATAAAGCTTATCTTTTAGTCTTTGTGAATTATGCAGTGAGTTAATCCAGGCCGTGACAGTATTTTAGTTTTTTTACTATTCAAGCACGCAATTCTCTAGCGAAATGGCAAAATTTAGCTATAAAACTGGTTTTAGTTTTAAGTTACAATTTTATTCAATATCTTTTTATTGAATGTGAATTTTGACAAATCTACTATTAGATTACATTTTCATCTTATATCCTCCACGCTTGTAAAATTTTTAAAAAATTAAAGATCAATAGCTATGTCATTAATATATTGTTTAAATTGCAAGTTTTTTTTTTAATTTAAAATTATACATAAAACATAAACTTATAGATCATGTAGTAAATAATATTTAATTGACATAAAATTTGACATGAGTATTAAGAATGTAAAGATCATACAATTTAACGAGATTTTACAACTAATTTTATAGCTAAACTTTACACCTAATATAACATTAAGCATAACTAATGTAAAAATACTTTCAAATCCAAAATTACAAGACAACTTTCGTACATTTGGAAACTTTCGGGAAACGAGAGTATTTTTTTTTTTTTTTTTTTTTTATATAGTACAGACGGATGGATACTTTATGCCATTGAGGTGGGAAAAATAGTGTATTTCCCATCATATTGGTAAAATGACAATTTTGACCTAAAAGTTGAATTTGTGGCCGATTGCAAAATAGGGTATATACAAATGCCTCTAATTGATGGTACTCACTAGGTTAGGTGAACACCAATGTTAAGAAAGCATATTTGATTTTGCAGTTGGGTGTTAGCTTATCAACACCAAAATATGGGTGGTTTGGAATATTAGTCATTTACACAAAGTTGAATTTTAACCAATTAAGGTATGATTCAAGATAAGACAAAATTCAGTTACAAAACCAGTTACTTCAATAAATTAACATGTGTAAAAAATGGCATGTACAATGCACATGATTATTTAAGTAAACTTAACTTAACTAACCCTAATTAACTACACCACCTATTAAAATAATAAAAAAATAAAAACTAAAAAACCTATTCTCTCTCTCTCTCTCTCTCTCATCGACATCTCTATAAACCCAAAAACCCAACTCCCACCAGTCATCCAAGCCATCTTCTCCCTCCACCGGTCACCCCTAATCCATCTTCTCCCTCCACCACCAATCATTCCAATCCCTTCTCTACCTCCACCGCTGACCCACCCAAACCCTCCTCTGTATCCACCACCGACCCACCTCAAACCCTCCTCTGTCTCTACCGCTAGCCCACCCAGTCTCTGCTGCTTAAAGCCACCTCTTGTACATCACCACTGTTAGGTTCTAAAACTTTAGAACAATTGGCGAACCATGAGTACAAACTTGTCTAAATATAGACTCCTAAATCCTCAGGTTGGATTAGACAATGCTCAAGGTGCTACAAGTCAGAATATAAGAACATACAAACTGCAAAAAGAAGAATTCAAAACATGCCATGTTCGACCAATCGAAAATTGCAGAAAAAGAATTTCTGCAGAATTTTAAAGAAGCCCAAACTCGCAAAAATGTTTAGGGTTTCAGTCTAACACTAGGTATAAAAGGAAACCCTAACTATGTTTTCACAGATCTAAGAAGACTTTGGAGGTGCTCTTGTTAGATCTAAAAGGTATTGTGTCTTCCTCTTTCAAAATCACTACCAGAAATCATTCTCATACCATTAGGACCTGTAGATCTGAAGTTATTGCAACAAGATTAACAGCTGCTAATAATCTAAACCTTTAAGGGTGGTCTTGGAGTCACAAACAGGAGAGTGAGCTTGTGTTGCAAGTGTGGGTGCTTGTGTGCTGCAAATCCAAGAGAGAAGGAGTCCTTGGATTCGAAGCTTGCACATGGTTGTGTCAGTAAATTACTACTGGATGTAGCAATAGATTTAGAGTTAAATCTGATTGTAAAAACTTCAATTCTCTATAGTGGATTTGTTTGCCTTGAGGATAGGTCAGGTCAAATCCTCCCCAAGTTTTTTACCATGAAACTGGACAGTTTCATTGGTTTTCCTAAGTAATCATATTGTTGTCTTATTTATTTTTCTACACTGCATAATATGATTTATTACTGTTTAACTTTGAATAATAAACCTAAGTGTTAACTTGGTTAATTAATTAGGTTAAACAATCTGAGCGTTTATAGGTCTAAACAAACAAACAGCCGCTTCACCGGTTAAAACTAAATTTCCTTTTGTTTTATTCATAGATAGCAAAATTTACTTTTTTTTTTTAATTCTATTAAATTTTTCTAAATGAATTGTGTTTGATTATTAATGTGAGTTTTGGATTTTCTAGTTTTGTTTGATTATTAATGTGCATGTTTAAGTTTGATTGTTCATTGATAACCACGATTCCTTCAAGAACTGAAGAAAATTTGCTACTTGTTGTTTATAAGTTACCAAATCATTTTAAATTTACTTATAAAAAATGAATTTATGTGTATATCTTCTTCTCTAATATGTAATAGTGTTGCTATTTCTACTATTTGTGCTGTGTAGAAGAGGGTTTTGTTGTCCAGTTGCATATGTTTTAACACAATAACAAAAAACGATACAACTAACTTCTTTTACTATTTGAACCAAAGATACATCATTGATTTCTTTAATTATTGAGATAAATACAACCAAAACCCTATGGATTAGATCTCCCTATGTTTCAGGAAATTAAGTACTAATGAAGCTTGTTTCTCAGTATGAATGGAGCTTGAGCTTGATTCAAAAACACCAATTTCTTTTTGTTCTTCTGCTTCTTTTATATTTCATCCAAAGAAACATCAACATTTTTTCCTTTCCTTGTTGAGATAAATACATCCTATGCATACACTTAGCTAGATTTAGCATCACAAAAACAACACCAAAACCACATTACAAGACAGCAAAATCTTGTCTGCACTGCAGAAACAATACAAATAACAGCAATATTACAAATCAGAGAAAAAGTACATATAAATTCATTTTTTTATAAGTAAATTAAAAATGATTAGTAGATTAAAAAAAAAAACAGCTAGCAAATCCTCTTCAGTTCTTAAGGGAATCATGGTTATCAAGTTAAAAATGAAATTTAGTTTAGACTAATGAAGCAACAGAGCAATGTACAAGAGATGGCTTTAAGCAGCGGAGACTGGGTGGGCCAGCAGTGAAGATAGAGGAGGGTTTAAGGTGGGCTGGCGGTGGACACAAAGGAGGGTTTGGGTGGGTCGGTGATGGAGGAAGAGGAGGGATTGGGGTGGCCGGTGGGGGAGGGAGGCAAGGGATTGGGGTGACCAGTAGGAGCTAGGTTTCTAGGTTTACAAAGAAGTTAATTAGAGAGAGAGAGAGAGTATACAGATAGGTTTTTTTAGTTTCTATTTTCTTTTTTTCTTTTTTTAATAGGTGGTGTAGTTAAATAGGGTTAGTTGAGTTAAATTTACTTAAGTAATCATATGTAGTGCACATGTCATTTTTTACATATGTCAATTTATTAGAGCAGTTTGTAGCCTCAGGCTATAACTAGTTTTGTAGCTAAACTTTGTCCTTCAAGATATTCAAACGTTTTTAATTTGAGGGTATTATCTATACTACTAATAATAGGATTCCCTGTTTGGGTTTCATTATTTAGCGTACTAAAATATCCTCATAAAAATTCTTGCTCTCTAAATTACCCCTATCTTTTAGTTAAATAATTTTAAATTTAAAAACACTAACTAGTTAAAAGAGTAATTTACTATTTTTTAAAAAGTTCATAAGTTTTAGATTTTTTCCCATTCTCTTCTCCAGTCTGAATTACCTTCTTCTTTTTTTATTCAAATTTTCAAACTTTTATCAATGCACGCGTAGTGAAATGTCCTAGAAATTAGGATATTATATCTATCTCACTTTTAAACAATATTCCACATTTAAAAAAATGAAAATAAAAAATAAAAAATAAAAAAAACTCATGTAGAGAAAGATCCTAAGCATTAGGACATTATCAATATCTCACTTTTAAACATTATGATACTAAATTAGAATAAAAATTGAAAAAGAGTCTCATCACACATGCGAAGTGTGTGTGACGAGGTTAGTTCAAAAATAAGATTTTGAGAAGATTTTGAACCACAAAGATATTACTCCAAAATTCAGGAATTTTAACCAAAAATGTATTATTTCCAAAGAAAATTTTTATACTCTAGAAAATGATTTGGAAAATTTCACCATGAATTTTTTTTTTTTTTTTTTTTTTTGCTCTAGAAAAAAAAAATTGCCAATTTATCCATGAAAGTATTATTCCATGAAGTTTGAAAATAATATTTTTGGTATTTGGAAGCCGTGAGGATTCCAATTTCCAAAGATTTTTTTTTTTTTTTTTTTTTATAGAAGATAGAAATTCTACTCTAACCTAATCTAAGTGTATATGTGTGTGAAACTCCCTCCTGGAGACTTAAACCCTGGCCCTTGCCTTCCACATCTCACAAGCATTTATACTTGTAGAATGACCAACACACCAAAAGTGTGCGACGATAAAGGTTGAAAATTTTAAACTTGAATCCTGTTTGAGTTTAGTTTTTCTTCTACTTTTTAGACTTGGGCCTGAGAACCTTATCTTGTTCTTAAAGTTGGGCCTTTTATCTGAGTTCGCATGACTTATTAGCTCTCGTTATAAGTGGACTTCCTTAAGAAATTTTAAGTTCAGCTTGATAAATTTTTTGCGCTATTTTAAAAGGTTTTTGGTCCTTTTGTTCATTTTTCTTTTAAAAATTCAGGTTTGGGCCAATGGAAAAAAATAAATAAAAAATAAATAAAAAAATAAAAAAAAAACAACAACAACAACAACAACAACGAGGAAGCAATGGGCAAATCAATAAGAAACTTTTCTTTCTTAATCAACTTCTCTATTTTCTTTCACAAGTCTTCCTGATTTCGCAATTGCAAATCAATAAGAAACCTTTTTTTTTCTTAACCTTTCATACAAAATCATGCCTCATCTTACTAAGAGTCTTGTAATTCAACTATCACCTCCTGATATTTCCAACGAAGATGTTTAGAATTCAAATCTACCAATCCTCAATTATTGAATTCTCAAAAAAAAAAAAAAAAAAAAAAATCATGGATTCATCTTCTTCACAAGCCAACCCATTAGTCACATGGATCCCATAAAGCATAAAATCAAGAAATATGTTATTCTTCCAATGATAGATGAGCAAGGGTTGCTCCAACAACATCAATATCATAAGTCTTGCTCCATACTTAGTTCACACCATGTCCACATTTTTTCACATAATGTAAAATGTGGACACCTGTAGTGCAAATATGGACATCGTGTGAAACATTGTACATCAAAGTGTGACATACAATAATTAGCCAGATATGAAGGCATGTTTAGTTTTGTTCTCTTGAAACAATTTATAACAAAATTTGATTACAAACTTAGTTGTAGCTTTTCTAGGGTTTCTATGCCATTGACATGTCTTCTTCTTTTTTTCTTTTTTCTTTTTCTCTTTCCACCCCCCCCCCCCCCCCGGTTTGAGTGCCAAGCATGTCTCTCACACACACATAAACCAAAATTGAGAGAAAATCAAATTAAGTCTGTGTTTTGCTCAACGTAAAATGTTTTCCGAGTGCAAAATATTTTCAAATGTTTGGTTGTGTTCTTGAAAATGCTTTAGAAAACATAATTTCTACTAGTTTCTCACATTTTCCCAACTTCCAAATAAATATTATAATAGAAAATTCTGATATATAAATCCAAAGAAACAAAAAAGAAAACAATATAATCAATCTTCCTCAAACCAAACACTTGAGAGAGAGAGAGAGAGAGAGAGAGAGAGAGAGAGACGGCAAGATCTCTTTGGTTCAATCTGGGGGCATCAACGACAAGCTTGAGGCAATAAGATTAGTGGTTCAATCTAGAGGTAGCAACAAGATCTCGTTGGGTGGGTAGAAACAATGATTATCATTAGTGGCTGGGTAGTCACAGTGATCCGACCTAATTACATTAGCTACTTACTTATATAATATAATTTTTTTAATTAAGGCTTTAAGAGAAATACTTACTCCAAATTTTTGCCTTAAATTTATTTAAATATTATTTTATGCTTCTCAAATACTTATTATTTTCATTTGTAGAAATATATTTGAAGACCCTTTATATAAATTACATTATACTTTTTTGTTTTTGCTAGTTGTTTTCTTTATAAGTGAAGAAGTGTAAGAAATTTATATATGTTAGGTTGAAAATACATGTACTTATAAGTAACTCTAAGACATGTTTCACCAATCAGTTAGGTTTAAATTTATATATGTTAGGTTCAAATTACACTTGAAGTAACTCTAAGAGAAATCTCACCATTGGATTACATGTTTTATATATTTTTAACATGCATGTCAATCAAATGTTATTTTCCATTTGATCCATAAACTCATCTTTTATGCATTATTATAAACTACAAAAAAAATAAATTTAAACAATTGATTAATAACATAACTATTAATCTTTGATTATCTTAAAATTTTGCAAGCAAACTTTAAGATCCAACTTGTGTTCAATTCTTCAAGACCAAGGATGGAGCCAAAACTTGGAATTAGGGAAGACGGCTTTGCTACTAACTACGTGCTACAGTTTTAGCCTCTGAATTTGTTGTTTAGCCACATGGTTTTTTTTTTTTTTTTTTTTTTAGTGTCTTCGATGTGTACTATTAGGTAAGGACAAATTTAGTTGGTTTAAATTTTTTTTTTAAGAGCTGAATTGTTTGTTTTGAGTAAAATTGATTGATTGAGCTTAATTTTTATTTTATTTTTTCAATTGGTAATTTTTATTGCTAGGCTAATTTTCTGAGATTGTATATTTTGTTTTAGATTTTATATCTATAAATAAATTTTTAGGCTTTAAAATGATGAAAATGCAAGAGTTACAAATGTTTTTATAAATTGTTTATGTGGTTAGTGGTTATTATTATGTAAAAAAAGTGATGTAAGTGGTAATCCTAGATGCAAACCAATAAAAATTTGCTACTTCAACGGTTTATAAAAATATTGTAAAAAAGTTTGTTACTATAGCATTATTCTCAAAAGAACTAATGATAATATTAAGAAAAGTAAGGTGTAATTTTATAGAACAAAATTGCTAAAATTAATACCTACATATATATATATATATATTAATAATTTTTTTAAAAAAAATTACTATAGCCATTGCCCCATGGTCCAAGAGTGGCCCTGTCACTGTTCAAGACCCTTTTTTGGTTGTCATGAAAACTACAATGGGAAGTTTTAGTCATTGCGTACTACGTAAGCGAGCATGCACGATATAAGAATTTTGTTTTAAATTAGGCTTTAGTCATGAAAGTAAATACAACAAATCCAATGTGCAATCACATGGTGACGCTATAAAATTTTCGATCATGCCTCAGATATTCAACAGGTGGTGATGCCATGGCATTGCAAATTTCTTATCTCTCTCTTCAAATATATCGCACAAGCAAACAGTATCAGTGACTCTTATACACGTCAGGCCTCAAACATTGAACATTAGGCAGCAACACACTCTCTCTCTCTCTCTCTCCAAGCATATTGCGAACAAACAGTATTGTTTGACACCTTCATGTCTCAAATGTTTGACACCCCTAATCGTCTGGTGAAAGTAGAAATTAAGAGCCGTTTGGTAACGTTGTTTTAGTAACGTTGTTTGTATTTTTTTGAAATATGTATGAGTGAAAAGGTGTGTAAAAATGCGTGTAATGTTAAAAACATATTGTTAAACCACTCTACCAAACGGGGCCTCATGAATCATTCATTTCTAGTAGGAAATCTAGAGATTTTATCAGTTAGTAGTTTGACATTTGTTTACTCAATGATCAAATTTAGGTATGCCGAAAATGGAAATGAATTTGTATATACAGAATTTTCTGCTTTGGTAACGTATGAAGAGAATGTATGTACCTTTTTCCCCCAAAAAGGTGTATACATTTACTAATGTGCCTTGCCCAATTTGTAAAGGAACTTTTTTATCGATCACAAATCATCACGTTTCACCACCATATCAATTACAATGTGGCATGTAATGCTTATCCTACCTTTGCTATTCATTCTATAAAAATTAAAATTAAAAAATTAATAAAAATATTAAAAAATATTAAAAAAAAAAAAAAAGATGGAGTTTTGCGTTATTTGGCTTGCAATGCTTGTGAAAAACGTTTCCATATATGGTGATATTGTAAAGTTTTCATAAAACACTACTAAAAGAGTAATATTTTTGCGCTAAGCAAGGTAAGCGCTACTAATTTATTAAGATTTTGAAGCGGTTCTATATACGCTACTACTAAAATGCTACAATAAAGCTTTTTTTTAGGCGCCCGAATTCCTAAACTTAAAAAATTCTCACCAAAATTTTCCAACCCCCCAAAACCAAAAAACACTCCCACATCCCACGTTCAGATTAAAAATAAAATAAAAAATAAAAAACCAAATCTTTAATTTCACTTTCCCTATACTCAACCCACATACCATCTCCCATCAAGATTCTCTCTTGCTCAGACATACCCACAAGTACCACATACCACCATTGTTGCCCGCCTCTGCCACTACTACATGTCTCCCGACATGAGCTTTAATTTGTCCCCAAAAGGAGAGACTGCCTTCGTCCTGATTTCTCTCTTCCCTCCTCATCATCTCTCTCTCTCTCTCTCCATTTTTCTATGCTTTATTATCATTTTAGACTCTCTCTCACTTTATTATTCTCATCTCAACATTCTCAGTTTCCACTTTATGTGTTTCCTAAACTTGAGAGAAAAAGTAGATATTTTTTATTAATTTTATACTTAATTCTTATTTATGCATTCAAATACATAAAATAGTTAAGAATGATGCAACCTCATTAACAAATCCTAAAACATAGGAATCATTTCTATCCTAAAATATAAGAATTAATTTGAATACATATAAATAACAATACTATTCTATCTAGAATTATTAATTTTATCACTAAACTAAATTCAAATAATTTATTTAGCAACTGGGTCATAACATTATCTCTTTTCAGATTTTTTTTTCTTTTTCTTTTTCTCTTCGATAGTAAAAAGAAATTCTAATATTTTATATATTTGCATTTTTTTTTGTTGGGAATGTTGAAATATTCAAGTTATTTCTTTATTAGAGTGGCCACTAGAAGAATGTAATTTATAATTTAATCTACATTTAATCATGGATAAATGCATAGTGTTGTGGCATTGGCTTTATCCAATTTCTTGGAGAGGATTTGGACTAAGTCTAAGTGCCCATAATACAAGCTATCAGTACAGACGTCCAATCTCTATTATTGAATATCCCATGGAGATGATGCAATGTATTTCCATCAAAGCTGCAAGTTGATGGGATGAGAACTATTATTATTTCGAAGGAACGTCTTCTTTCAGTCCTAGCTCATACTACTTAATAACCTGGTTGCTACCAGATGTGGATCGTATTTGACTTGCTCTTAATAAGGGACAACCTAGAGTGTGGTACTAGTGGACTGCTTTGAGGAAATAAACTATTTCTTATTGAATAATGACACATAAATGTGTGTCCCATTCATGACTATGGAAACACAGTACCAACCAAAACTCATGTTAACGCATGTTAACATTTTGATCTAGACTGTAAAGTGAGAAACTTAGTTCTCTTGGGTAGTAAAGCAGTCATCCTCTTTTAAAATTTAAATCTAGTGGAGTTCTGCTAAAAATTTATTAAAAACTATTTTTAATATCTACTTGTTGGTCTTCCCTTTAATTTTCTAACCTACACATAAATTATTTATTCTCTTAACTAACCTTTGTCAAAAGAATAGCTTGAGTCAATAAGTCCTAGTGTTGTAAGTTAGGGTAAAATTTAAGTACAGTTAGTAAGTTTAGGTTCTCTAATTCAATTCGATTCTCAAAAAAAAAAAAAAAAAAAAAAAAAAAAAAAAAAAAAAGGCTCTCTAATTAAAATTAACCATGTAGATGCAATGANGAAAGAGCTGGTTATTTAAAAAATACATATTAATTATATATATTTTAAATATATATTAAATATATGGGTGAGTCGGATCGGATTTGGCGGGTTTGAAATTTTATGACCAGAACCCAACCCAACCCCTATCAAAATGGGTTGCGTAGGATCGGATTGGTTTTGGCAGATTGGCGGGTTGGCTGCACACTCCTAATTCAAATGATGGCTGGAGATTCTAACTCACCCTTTTAGTAATGGTTATTCTTAAATAATAAAAAATAAAAAATACATAGAAGAAGAAAAGTAGAAGGAGAATTAACAAAGTTCATCTTTGGTGGCCTACGTCTACATATTTGCTATTCGGAACTACATATTACAAAGTAAACCAATATACAGGATAGGATTAATTGATAACCCTTAAATCACAATAGCCAATGGTATTACAAAAAAATAATAGTGAATCTTCAAAACAATGATCTACTTATTTATGCACATATCCTAATATTCTAAGATCCACACCAGTTAAACTAAAGATAGCCGGGGACCTGACTAAAACTTAAGTTTGGAAGGAAAGTCTTCAATGTAGGGAATATCTATCATGCCCATTAAATGAATTGAGACCCATCAAGAAATGCTTAAAACACATCACCATCGAAGAGAAAGAAGCCAGTGAAGTGTGTGATATGTATTAAAAAAACGAAAGAACTCACACGTAAAGAGTGTAAGTAAGTGAGTATATCCAAACACGTAAGCTTTGTAAAGTATGGAGCATGTCACCAATACGAAATTGGCGCATGAGGGCTCTCCGAGCACATTTGAGATGTTTGAAGGGTGTCTTCAAAGCATGAAGTAAAGAATACAACTACAAGAAAGCGCAGTATTGGGACTGAGAGGATGCGTAAGAACATGAGAGACAGCGATTTTGAAAGGACCCGAATACAAATATGAGGAGAGTAAGTGACGTCGTTATTGCATTGCTATGGATGGTCGAGCCAAGTAGATGACATGACCCTGCTATTATCGAACCAATTATGTATATTTGATGTAACCTAAAAGGAAAATTAGGTATATTTGATTCCGACGTACATGCAAATAGTCAAGCATGACTAGCTAGCGAAGCAATTGTGCATACAGAGGCAATGGATTTTTAGTTTAGAGTAACATTTAGAGTGGAGCTCAGCTGGTGGACCAAGATTTAGGTAAGGTAGGTTGTGTGTTTATGACCAAACTCTCTTCATGGATAAGCCCCTAAATTCCTTATCATAAATTCAAAAAAAAAAAAAATGATACTTTTTTTTACTTGCATAATATATACTAGCCTCATCATACGCACTCCACCCGTGTGATGAGGCTCTTTTTTTAATTTTGAGTTTAATGTCATTTTTTAATTTAAAATATTTATTATTAGTGAATTTACATAGAAATGGAATTTTAAGAAACAAAAATTTAGGTAAAGCTGCCTAGACTCGACCGGCGCCCGACAACCCGATCAACCACCCAATGCTGACCTAATTTCAGCCCAAACCGAAGGTCCAGTCAGTCGGCGGCGGGTTTCCGTTCTCAAAAACCGACACCGGCAGGTCGAGTGGCGGTTTGCATCTCCAAAACCCGAGCAACCCGAACTCGACTGGAGCTATAAAAAATCTGGCCAAATCTGCAAAAACAAGCCAGATCTGGCATGATCTCAACCAAATCCAGTAAGATTTCGACCAGATCCGGCTAGATCTAGTGGGATTTAGCCAGATCCAACCAAATCCCAGCCATCTTCAACCAAAAAATGCAGATTTCGGTGATAAAATGCAATTTCCAGCGATGATTTTTCTAAATTCCGGCAATACTTTTTTTTCAGATTTCAATGCCTTTTTTTATTCCAGCGACCAATCCGACCCGACCAAAGCTCACCTTCACCCGAAACTGACTCGAACGATTTTTTCGGCAATCAGATTCAGGTTTCTCTGTGCCTCCACCTGACGCCAGCGGGTCAAGTCCAGGTTGGGTCCAAAACCAACCCAGCCCAACCCATAGATAGCCCTAAATTTAGGATTTGAAAATGAATAAATTGTTGGGTTTAGTATTATCAAACGTGCATGAAATATATTTAAATAGGAGAAAAAGTGTATGCTAACTTTTAGGAACAAATTTTCTCTAGTATTTTTTTTTTTTTTTTAATTTTGTTGAATTTACAATTTTAACCAATTTTATTTTTTAAGAATAATGATTATCTAATTATATTAAAAGTATTTTTAACATTTTTTGAAGTCATAGCTAACTTTATGAATCCTCTTAATATATAAAGATACACAATGATAGTTGATAATATGCCCGCACCAAATTTAAAACAACATTTTGAATATTAAATTACGTCCAATTTCAATTTTAAACACTTGCGTCTATTGAAAATCACAGTGTACAATGTAAAAGAAAAAACAGAGGCATTGTTCTAACCAAACAAGTTTTCTCATTCTCTTTTACAACACTAGCAAGAGCTAGAGCAGCACAATTACATTTTAAAGGAACACTAACAAAAAATAAAAATAAAAAAGAACGAAAGCTTTAACAAATATTGGAAACATTATCTAAATCCCTAGTGGTTATCAATTTAGAATGTTAGTTGAGTTAGTTCTATATTCTTCTTCTATATATTCGTATGGGAAAATTTAGGTATAGTATTTTACATGAAGAATATTAGGGCATATTTGTAAGAGGATTTAAATGCAATTTTTTGTTTTGAAAACCAAAAAATGGTGGGTCCTACACTTAAATATATTGTTTGGATGATATTTTCTAAATACAATTTTCATAATATACAAAAAATAATTTTAAAGGCATAGTTAAATTAAAAATAGTGAACCCCACAAATTTGTCCAAACTATTATATCTCTTAAATTAAAAGGCTTATCGTTATCTTAAAAAAAATTCTCAAACTTCAAATTCTAATCAATATCCCAAAAAAAAAAATTATATGAGATCTATTCCCTTTTCATTATCTTAAAAAATAAAGTAATCTACAGTTCTACACATTACTTTTTGTAAATTTTTTTTATAAAAATATTTCAAAAATAGAAATGGTCTCCTAAACATTTTTTTCAGTATTTTGAAAATTTTTCTTAAAAATGGGAGCCAAACACATATAATGTAAAAAATAAATAAAATAAAATAAAATAAAATAAAATAAATTATAAAAAAAATTATTTTAAAAAAAAATCTCAAAAGTAGAAATGATCACCCAAACATCTTTTTTTTTCTTTTCTTTTTTCAATATTTTGAAATTTTTTCTTAAAAGTGGCAACCAAACATATATAATATAAAAATTATTATCTGAAAACTGATTTCAAATTCAATTTTTGGAAATTATTTTCGTATTGTTTTGAAAACAAAATTAAAAATTCTATTTCCAAATATGCCCTAAATTTGTTGAGAATTTATAGTGCAATAGGCCCTTTGTGTCATGTAGTAGAAAATTTTTATTACTCTAAAGAGTCTAAACAAATGTCTTCCTTCTCTTGCTTTACATACTCACATTTTATCCCCAAAAAAAAAAAATATATATATATATATATATACTCATATTTCATATTCGTATTTTATAATGAGACACTGGGTAGAAATCATGCCACATAACAGGCTTTTGAAATAAATTAACCAACAGCTTTTATCGCATGGCATCTTCATATAAAGTAAGCCTAATTTTATTGCTTTTACTCTCGAAAAGTATTCAATAATGTATCTCAAGTAATTGTGTACAACAAATATAGTTTAAACACTATCCCCTACTTCAAAAAAATAATAATAATAATAATAATTTTAGGCTACAAGCCTTGCAGTAATGCCATGGTATTACGTACTTAAAAAAAGTGTTGTGCATAAATAAACTTTTTTTTTTATATAAGAATGCCTAAATAAACTTAAAGGCAGGCATATACATTCTCCCATAAAAAAATCTTAGGGCATATAAGTATTGATTTATACATGCAAAACTAATTAATAATAATTGCTTCTTCTTCTTTTTTGACATAATCCATGATGCACAGCTAATTAGTAAAAATTTCTTGATATATACAAAAAATTAATAATAATAACAAATTAACAATTGCTTGAAAATTGAAATCAAATAATAATAATAACAACAATTGCTAAAAGAGTTAAGTTACAGTCATTTATTTATTATTTGTGTTTCTCAAAAAATATATATATTTATTATTTGCCTTATTTAAAGGAAAACGAATTTCGGTCCTTTTTTTTAAAAGCACCGGATGAGATGAACCTTCCTTTTTTTTTTTTCTTTTTTTCTTTTTTTGTGTCGAGAACTGAAGAGGATGAGATGAACCTAGCTTGTCCTAATGTTTGATTCAGAAATAAAAATTCAAATTGTACTTTTCCTACGTCTCCACACAACTCTGACTCCTAATTTTAGATTTTGAAAAGTATATTCCCTTCCTTCCGAAAGTTCAAAAGTTCAAAACTCCTGCACGTTATTGTCATTTAATTTAGCATACTTTCACAAGGGTCCCAAATTAGCATTCAAAAATAACAGCAATGCTGAGAATATAGATAAAACTCCGGTACAGTTATGTTAGTTGTTCTTAGCACTTCTTTGGGTGGCCATAGTTTTCGATAGTTTATTTACTAAATATGGTATAGAAGATACCTTTTTTGTAGCTTTTAGTTAAAAGTAATGCTACGTTTATAATATCCTCACAATAGATCTTATGTTGCAAACCTACTAATCTTAACTTAGCTTCACTACTGACATTACTTCTTCACTTATCAATATCAATTTGCCACATAAAATTTGTAGATACTCATTATGTTAAATGTGTAAAAAAATTATTACTAATATATTAATTATGATGGGTAACAACATTACTTTTACACAAAACTCTTAAGGGGTGTTTAGTTCATCATGATATTACATTACACTGTAATACTACATTATTATAATCTTATATTAATACAATCTCAATACAAGAATACACATTACATCGTTTAGAAAAGCGATGAGATTAAAGTGATATGATATATTTTATAATTTTAAATTAGGGTATTTTGTAATTTTATACTATGGTAATATCAGAAAAAAAATTAAAAAAAAATAAAAATCTTAATGTCACATCATTATAATGTACATCACATTTAGGACACATCACAGCAAACCAAACGCCCCCTAAAATATTTATTATTATCAATTAGTATAATGTATTGTCTCATCACTTATGTCAAAATTGTTGTGTAGCAAAAATAAAAATGTAGTACTAATAAACTGCTGTGATGTTGCTGTTACTGTCAAAATACAACAAAATGAACAAGGCAACCACACCCTCTCTTTTTCTTCCAAAAACGTAGTAAATCATAACCGGCATATATACCCACCAAACGGATATTCCTTTATCTATTCCATTCCAAAACCCTCTTTACAATTCTTCTATAAATAATACATAAGACTTTTACAGAGAAACACACACACAACCCACCAAAAAAAAAAAACCAAACTCATACAAACCAACAACAAATGTGTGAGACATTGAAGAACAACTACGAGCTTTGTGAAGAAATCGGCCGTGGCAAATTCGGCACCATTTCAAGATGTTTCCACCCGATCAAATCTGAGTTTTTTGCCTGCAAAACCATTGACAAACACTCCCTTACCGATCAAACAGACCGTGAATGTCTTGAAAACGAGCCAAAGATCATGACCCTTCTTTCACCACACCCCAACATTGTTCAACTCTTCGATGTCTTCGAAAACGAAGACTCTCTTAGTATGGTAATGGAGCTATGCGAACCCTTTACTCTATACGACAAGATAATCCAAAGACCGTTCTCTGAACATGAAGCTTCGTTGTATATGAAGCAACTTCTTGAAGCGATATCCTATTGTCACAAGCTTGGTGTTGTGCACAGAGATATCAAGCCTGATAACTTGTTGTTTGATTCAAGAAACAATCTGAAGGTTGCTGATTTTGGCTCTGCAGTATGGTTACCTGAAGGAAATTGCACGGAATCAGGTGTGGTGGGAACGCCATACTACGTTGCTCCTGAGGTTTTGATGGGAAGAGACTACAATGATAAAGTCGATGTGTGGAGCTGTGGAGTCATATTGTATATAATGTTAGCCGGGGTTCCTCCCTTTTATGGTGAGTCCGTGGCTGAGATTTTCGAGGCGGTTTTGAGGGGAAACTTGAGATTTCCAACGAGGATTTTCAGGTCAGTGTCTTCTGCAGCCAAGGACTTGTTGAGGAAGATGATTTGTAGGGATGTTTCAAGAAGGTTATCTGCAGAACAAGCCTTAAGTAAGTTGTAGCTTTTTCCAATCTTTTCAATTTTTTTTTGTGTGTATGTGTTTGATTTGCATATGCATAATTGAATCTGGGTTTTTTGTTTAATTTTAGTTTTTTTTTTTTTGGGGGGGGGGGGGGGGGGGAATTTTTGAATCTTGTCAATCATGTAGTGAATAAAAATTTTGAATCTTGTCAATCATGTAGTTTCTCAAACGTATTGAAGGATTAAAGGTTTGAATTTTTTAATATTTTCTTCTTCCCAATAGTCTCTCAGCAGCCAAACCGAAGTTTTAAGGCCTGTTTTTGTTAGATTTGAGATTGATTTATGGAGTTGTTAGTTATAACTCTAACAAAAGCCTTTCTAGCTCTGATTCTGTCAGTTTTTGCTTAGCAACTCTTGTTTGTGTGGTAAATTGTTGTTGTCTTGATCTAATTTTATGTTTAACTTTTAATTCTTTCACTTTGAATCTGTGTTTTAATTCCTGGGCTTCTTTTAGCTTTTAATATTAGAACAAAAGTGCTGAACTCTGTTTTGTTTTTTTGTAAATGCAGGGCACCCATGGATCCTAAATGAAGGTACAAGTGCAATAGAATGAAATGGTTCAAAGGCAATAAGCAAGCAAGAAAGGAAAGGCAGTTTCAGCAATGTACATATTTTTACTGCCGACCTATGAATAAGAGATCCCACTTCTCTCTCTGTCTGCATAAGCTCAATAATTCTCCATCATACACGGCACTTTTCCAATCAGACAATAGAGAAATAATAGAATCAGAGAGAGAGATGGTCCACATGAGGCACATGAGGCTCTTCAAGTAGCTGTACTTATGTTTCTTTTTCTTTTGTCTAAAGGTTTTGGAGAGAATCTGAGAGTACTGTCGAATGTAGATATGCATATATATGGTTTTAGAATTCTGCTTTTCCCCGCCTTTTCTTTTGTTTCTTTTTTGATAAAAAGATTGGGAAGTGAGAAAGCATATGATGCTGCCATGTATGTTCTCTTTTTGTGTAATGGAATATGAGGTTGAGGTGTAATTTTTGGAATGTGAATGTGAATGTGTTTTATTTGTTTTGGGGATCTAAATATGATCTTTTCTTGGATCTTTTTCTCTTCTTTCTTCTTTGTTCAAATAAACGTGCATCTTTTTCACTTTTAAGAATATTTTTAAGAATATTGGGAATCTTATATCTACCCAAAAAGTAGTATTGCCAACATTATGAATATAGTCCTAGACTCCTAGCATCAAAGAAAACTAGAGCCACATACTAATGATAAGTGAGTTATAAGTAACAAATTCAAGTAGTTAAGCAAAATCCCTCTTTTTCACACCTAAGTTTATGTTTAGGAATAGTTTATCTAATTTTTTGTTGAAACTTTTTTTATGAAAGTATACTGAAGTATACTTGTACCTTGAGAAAATTTTAAAAAGTGAGAAAAGCAGAAAAAATAAAGTTTTAAAAAGTTGTACATAAAAGTTAAAAACTAAAGCTTAAACTAATGCCCCATAAATCAAATACCTAGCACTAAGAGTGCGTATCATCATACTAAGCTGTTTGTTTTTATCCCTAGGAGAGGTGGGTCAATATGCAACACAAGATAGTGAGAGATTAGGAAGATGATAGGTGCCTTTAGACTAAATGTTTAATTCTTATTGATAGGAAGATTGTAGAAGAAAGACTATCAATGTTTAATTCTTATTGATAGGAAGATTGTAGAAGAAAGACTATCATTGGGCTATCACTAAAACTCCATTATTATTCTTAACCAAGGATATATTGCACCATGATATATTGATATTTAATTTTATATTGTTTATGTGCAAAATGTATGACAACATCATTATCCCTTTGCAAATTATATGGAAAATTTATTGTGCATTTGCATCATAAGTACTAATGCTTTCAAGGAGCAGACCTAACCAGTTAACACCTCATGAGTAATTAAATGCACTTAGTTAGAACCTTATGTGCACATCAGCAATGACCGCAGCACAAAATTTAAATATTCCTTCTTTTGTTCTAAATCAAAAATTATATATCCGAATGCAGTTGTGTTCGCCCATGGTTTCTTATAAAGCAGGAAAAAGGATTTAATAGGTGCAAACAAAAGAAAGGCATTTTAGAAATATTTTTCTCCCACTTTAGAAATAATAGAAAACCCTTAAACCCACATTGCTTTTTGCCTTGGATAAACCTTACTTTTGATCGAATTTATCTTCTTAACATAGTTTTTTTTTTGGGGGGGATCAATTTCCTTTTTAAAAGCCTTTTAGCACACCTATGTAGTGTGAATTACTTTTAGGTTCAAATCTTACTACTCAGAAATATAAAATAAATAAGAATTCATTTTTCAATTTCCATATAAAGGAAGATAATAATTATGACTATTTTTTAAATTTTATTATTATCTTGAGAATGTGTGTGTGCATTGCTCTAATTGAAAACGTCTCTAGTTAAAATTATTTTTGCCCTCTTGAAAGTTATTTACTTCAACTATAATATGAAGATAATTTCAACTAAATGCATAAATTTTGTAACTTTTTTTAGATGTATAATAGAATTTCAACCTATAATGTTTCTTCCATACTAACTATTCATTATCATCAGGTTAAGATATTAATTGATTTTTTATATAGATAGAATTCAAATTTCAAATCTCTTACATAGAATATTTTTAACCTTCAGTTTTTATTCTTCATCCTAAGACTAAGAATCAAGAATATAAGGAGCTTGTATGCATTTCCATATTACGAAACAAACTAATATTCACATTTATCCATATTTCACTTAATTGAATGATATTATCTTAATTTTGATATTAAAAAAAAAATACTTATTTCATAAGAAGATTTACATAAGAACCTACCAAAAGTTATACAAGTTATCATTTTTTCTTGCCCAAAAAAATAAAAACAAAAGTTATCATATATACTTTTTAATAATTCAATAGTTACATTAGATGATGGAGGATTTTAATCTTGCACACATTTATGCATATTTCATTTAATTGAATGATATATTGTTTTAATTTTTATATTAAAAAAATACTTATTTCATCATAAGATTTATATAAGAATTTACCAAAAGTTATACAAGATATCATTTTTAATAACAAAAAAATAAAATAAAAGTAAATTTTTTTTTAATATTCTGTAGTTACATTAGAGGATTGCGGATTTAAATCCTACATGCCCCACTTAAATTTTTTTTTTTTTTTTTTCAAATGCCTGTTAAGATAAAGCCATTTAGATCTTTAGCCTCTTTAGGAACCAACTGTTATGTGGCTTATTGATTAAATGAATATGATTTCTTTTCTTTTCTTTTCTTTTTTTTTTTTAAAAAATCTTAATGAATATGAGAGAGAATAATGGTCACCCAAAATATGATACAGACCCTCTTTTTTTTGGTAATTATGAATTTATGATACAGACCCTAATTAGTATCATGTTATGGTAGACCTTTAAAAAAATAGTAGACCTTTAATTTTTTTTTAATATATAGGTTAGTATACCTTTAACTGCCATATGTCCTTTTTCTTATCATTTCATTTTTTTTTTTTTTATCTTTTATTTAACTTAGTCCCCAAGTGGCCGTCCCAACAAGATACCATAAATCATGGGATGTTGGAATAACAAATCAATTTCATTATCGTGTTCTTGAGGACCAAACAAAAGAAAGAACTGTTGTTTATCAATATCCATAACAATGTTAGATTAATAGATGAAACAATTGGGGTGTAAGGGGCAAAAGTTAGGTTCAAGTTTTTATGAGAGAATTTCACACACATATACACTTAGATTAAGTTAGAGTATAATTTCTACCTTGTATTTAAAAAAATATAAATAAAACTATTGAATAAAATTTGAGGTGGGGGGTATACCCTCTTTTTAGTAATTTAATAAAGAAAAAGTTAATGTCTTAGAAGCATTTATCAGTGAACTATTTTAAGAAAAAATAATTTATGAAAAAAAATAATAATAATAATTTTTTTATAATTTTTTCAATTTTTCATAAAATTAGTATAAAAATTTCCTTAAAAGGTTTATTCAAGATTGTCCGCACACGTTACCATGACCAATTTAATAAATCATGGGGCCGGCTATAGCATACAAATCCAAAATAGCTTACATGTTTTCGTGATCAAATATGTAGCGTCCAGGATCAGAACTCATAAGAATCTTGATGATCTGTCAAGTGCCTGATCAAGAAGTTTATTTTATTATAGTAGTACGTAATCAGTACACTGGGGCTGAGACCACGTGTGATACAGCCTTGATAACTTATCTATCTGTAATTCGTAGTTCGGTGATATTTGGATTTTCAATGGGTTTGAACTTTGAAGAAAAGGTGCAGTTTATGGAAAGAAAAGTTGTCATCTGATAATATTATGATACTACCAAAATAATCTAGCATCTGGGTAAGGTTACCTTGACTTACCTAAAATTCATATGGTTATGATTTATAACTTATAATATTGAAAGTAAATATTTTCATCTGATAATATTGAAAGTAAATATTTTCAATAAGAATAAATATGAGTAATTAGAGTTAAAAAAGAAATTCAAAATCTTCATCCATCCGTCATTATTAATTATTACTAAAATGTAAAATTTTTTTTTTTTTTTGAGAATGACTAAAATGTAAATTTAATCCATAACATAGTAATATCCTCTCTTTTATTTTAGGGAAAACATAGTAATATCCTTTAATAATTATGTAAAAGAGAAAATAATTACTCAGTAGGTTTTAGTTAGCGATATAATAGTATTTATTGTTTAGTATCTTAATCTGACGATAAGTAATCATTATCATAAAGCAGACACCATAAATAAATAAATAAAATATATATTTATTGTATATTAATCACTTTGGTTTTACATGGGTTTAATATAAATAAAAAACTATTATTATACAATTTTCTTGTACTCATTAATAGAAGAAAAATGTTATGTCTATAATATTTTAACAATAAATCCTAAGTGACAAGTTGTTATTGTTGAAGTAAAAAAATAATCTTAGTAGTAGGTTCAAATTTGAACCAATAATGACTAACCACCTATAATTTGTTATAAAAATATTGTGCACATAACACTTCTCTTAATATAATGCACTTTCAATAAGTATATTACATTTCATTTCTAGAACAATATACAAGAATATTATAGTAGAGTCCCATATAGAGTGTTAATAAGTAAATAATAGGTTTATAAAGTGATTGTGAAGAGCTGAAATTGTAATTTGATTAGTTCGCTCAAGGTATTAGTGCAAATATGACTAGCGTTTTCCTCAAGTCATTGCAAATAGTATCTCAGCCATTTCCTATCACAAAACTGAAGTTGGATTGGATGAGACTCATAATATTACTCTACCGTTCAAACTGTCACATGTACAAACCATAACAATAATGTTCCCATCTAAAAAGTCGCCGTATAGACATAAGTCCCTTTAGTTGAATTGAGGGGACCATCAACTAGCAAATTTTGGGCATAATTACTCTACCAATTTCATCTCTCTTCCTTTTTCATAGTCTTGCCGAGTTAATCATTCAAGCCATCTTGGCCAACCCTGAGTTGGTCAAGTCGAATTGAGGTCTCTCTTTTTAAGTGAGGAGTGATCAAGAAATAAGGATTCATCACTATTTAGCTCTATTCAAAGTCCTTGTTGCGGTTTCGTCTCTTCTTTGAAATTTCACGGGCTTATTATGATTGGTATTTTTTGTTCGTTTTATTTAAAGTGTTTATTATGTAAAAGTGTAATTGTATTTTTTTTATTTTTTTATTTAAATGAAGTTTAAAAAATTTGCATTTCAGGCTTATTAAAATTAAATAACCCAATTTTTTAACTTTTCTCAAGAAAGAGAAAAATGCACCCTCAAACCCCAACGAATAATTTTCCTTCAAAAGTGATCCATTTTCAATGAACAAGTAAAAACTGTAAAATACGGTCGTCATTGCTCACGACTTCTCTCATTAGCATTGTGACTTAGTATATCATGTTCATGTCATCCTATATCAATATACAGACAATAACGTATCTAGACAATAACGTAAATCTGAAAACTGAAATGATAAATGCAGTTTTTTCTTACTTTATCAATATTCAAGCGTGCACATCCACTCATCAAGGGTCTCATTCTTTCACTATTAAATTAATTTTCCATCATTCTCACGAATAATTTGGGGCTAAAGCAGAAAAAGGGTTACATTTTCTTTCTTCTTTTCTTTCGTGCTGTCATTTTCCTAATTACTTGTTGCCCAAGGAGCTCAAGCACTGTCTTTGGGCATTTCAATTTTCATATAGAGTATACCAAAAAAAAATTCAGAATATTTTTCACAACAATTAAATTGACGAATTTTTTCTAATTCTCATCTAATTAACCATTGAAATCACTCTTTTAGATTTGTAACATCAACAATTGTAAAAAAATATTATACAATTTTTTGTGTTTTTTGTGTTTTTTTTTTTTTTTTTGAAAAACAAATACCACGTCTGAATTTTATTAAAAAAACTGGAAAATCATCTAAAACAAAAGCATCAACATCTAGTGGAACAGACTCCATACAACTAATAATGAAAAAAAAAAAAGTCTTGTTCTCTAAATTAAGGCATGTGCTACAGTATTTCATACCCTAACAATGTGAAAGAAAGAAAAACCCCCAAGGAACCTACATAAACCTTCTCTTTCGTTTAAAATGAAAAATCTAGTTCCAATGTTGATGTCCCACAATATGGTCACCAGCCCCTAATTGGTTCTTAGTGGGCCACCATTTATTTATACTTACTAGTTATACCTTTCAAATTTCCAAAATAGTCAGATCAAATTAATTAGTCAAATTATTGTACAAGTTATTTATTACAAAAAACAGAAACCGAAAATCAAAGAAAGATTCTGCATCTTTTTCTACTCATATATTTGTCCTTTGAACGAGAGTTCTAGAGGACTAGAAACTAGGTTTTTCTGTGCAAGTCTAAACGTATCAAACAATTCAGCTGAAGTTTCTGCACCTAGGAATATGCTAGTAATTTGTATGAGCTTTTAATTATATCATTATAAATAACAGGCAAAGAAAGCTAAAAATAAAGGTCTATAAAAAATAATTCATAAATTTATTTATTATGTTAATATTGCACCAATCATAATCATTATCAAATTAATTTGTAAGTTTTTTTTTAAATAAAAGTAAAATAGGTAATAACTTTAGCATTTCCCTTTTCAAAAATACTAATATGATGCCAAAGCTTAGAAAGTTTTGGGAATGGAAAACACTTGGAAATGCAAATGTATTGGAATTTGGAATATAATAATAATATACCATCTCTTATATTTTTAATCAAGTCAAGTTTTGCGTAACTGAGTGAGGTATATAACATATGCTATGATATATTTTCAATCAAATATATTTTCAATCTCTTATATTTTTAATCAAATCAAGTCAAGTCAAGTTTTATGTAACTGAGTGAGATATATAGCATATGCTATGATATATACCATCTCTTATATTTTCAATCCTTGCTGGAAACAGGTAAAATTATTTACCTTTCTTCCAACTTTCCAATGAAGAATATACAATGCATCAAATGTCAAAGATTTCATGTCCCCCATATTGAGGATTCCCACTAGTCTTTTTCAATTTGATTATTTTTTCCCCATAATTTTGGAAGTATTGGATTGCAGAAAATAAATGCAATGCATAAAATGTCAAAAGTGTGACACCTAGACTTGTTGAAATCCCCTTGTCTTTTTTTCCAAACTACAGTAATTTGTGATGTTCAATATCATACTATACATCATACCTAACTCCACAAATAGCTTAACAGCTGTTATTACTATCGTTAAAGAGTTTTGGTTTACCAAAAAAAAAAAGAGTTTTGAACTCTCCCATGAGATGTCTTGTCACTTTGGCAAGTGTTATTATTTTAAAGATTCTGTACTATATTTATTTTATAAGATAGAAAATTATTTTGTATTTAACTGACTCTTTAAGTCACCTACTATAATGTCATGAATGAAGCCACCATATCTTTTTCTACAATTTTCATGTTCATGGGATGGTGATATTGACAACAATTTCTCAGAATTTTAAGTATATTTTTACTTAATTTTTATAATAACCCTTTTTTTTTGTCTTTGTTATAAGAATATTCTTTTTTCTCATAACAAAATGCTGATTGATTAGAGATTAGAGATTAGAGATTAACATCATTAGTGTTTTTTCAAGATTAGCTCCAAAGTGTCAATGCCTAACATGGGAACCACCAACCTTGTCATGTGGGTTGTTCACCTGTCTAGTACAATCCATTGATTATCTATATCTTGACTCTCCAAGGACCACAAAAAATTGCATCTCTCTTTTTAAATTACACAAAGAACAAGATTGTCCAACCTCCAAACTTTAAGATGAGCCATGAATTATGGGTTGGTTAAAGAGACAGGTACATAATAATTATTGGGTCCAACCTAAATAGAACCTACTAGGAGCTTCAAGAATTGGGTAAATCTGGGATGTCATGTGAGTTTCAGATTATTGAGAATTGGTCTTGATAAGTTATCACACTTCTTAAGCTTAATGCTTGGCCATCTGTGAGAAAGACAATATAGAACTATTTAGAAAGTTAGAATTATTCTTTGATTATTCCTCAGTGACTCAGTCCCATGTGAATGAGGCCTGTCCGGTATGGAAACTTGTGCTTAAGGTTGAATATATATATATATATATATTTAATGATTAAGGTTGAATTAGTTGATAAGTACATCTTTTTTCCTTCTTTCTTTTATAGATAATTTGAGTGAGTACATCTTATGAGTAACACAAACCCAATAGATATTGAATTAATTTAGTTGGAATCTAATATTATGTGTACTTAACTTGGCTGCTAGTTGATTTAAATAATAATAATAATAATAATAATAAAAAACAAAATAACAAGAAATTTGATTTGTGGACCACTGTGATGGCCATGGCAGATCCAACATAAACGTTAACAGGCACGTGCTCTCTGAGGATTTGATCACATAATAATCTTCATCAACAACTATATGTAGACTTTTAATAAATTGTCTCAGGTACGGTTTTTTTTTTTTTTTTTTTTATTTATTTTATAATACCTCAGTAGATGTTAAGCTAATTCAAATTTGCAAATTCTATAAAAGATCTGGCCCATTTGATAGAGAAGTTTGGGTAATACTGTTTATAATTTTTTGAAATACGTGTAAATAAAAAAATGTACAAAAAAATGTGTAATGTTGTTTAAAAATTAAAAATGTGTGTTAGAACCCCTTTACCAATCAGGCCGAATTATGAATTCTTTCTCCTCCATCAAAATCCATGATTGTACTTGTAGAGCTCGGCTTTTAGTGCGAAATTTAAGGGACAATCCACATGAACATAGGCAATCAAGTACTAATTAGTCATTTTCTTATTCTTTTAATAAACATATTAGAGATAATCTAAGACCATTAATATGTACGGATAATCAATTAAGCTGCTAGCTAGTACTTTATTTACATTTTTGCTTTGTCCTTTGAGGCTTGGACAGCTTTAGGTTTCGGTTGTGATTCCTTTTTTTTTTCTTTTCCCTAAGCACATAATTAATGTTTAGAGAAAGATGCTATCTAGCGCATGCTTTAATATTGTTTTTCCTTTTCTTTTTTTCTTTTTTCTTTTTTTACCTTTATTAAAAAAAAAATCCAACAAAAAAGAGAAGTTTGCGCTTTATATGATGCACATCACACCAGGTGGCCAAACAAAGGGAATCCCATAAAAGATGAAAACGAAGAAAGTTGGGACAATACACACATCCATGAGTCAAAAGAGTGTCACCAATGTCGCATGCTTTAATAGTTTGATTAATGCCATTTCTGACTTTAACTACTGAATCCCATACTTCTTGTGGCAATATATGAAGAAGACACATCACTCCGAGGTGTCTTACAAGAAACACTTTAAGAAAAGGTTTTTTTTTTTCCACTCCAGTTAGTTTAATAAGATATTTGAATTTAATAGTTCTAATTAGATTAATTGGCAAAATCTCTTGTCGTCACATAAAAGATTTAGAGATCTACCATAATTTATAAAAAAAATCAATTAGTATCATATATATATATATATATGATGCATATTATACCACGTGGCCAAACAAAGGGAATCCCATAAAAGATGAAAACGAAGAAAGTTGGGACAATATACACAACCATGAGTCAAAAGAGTGTCACCAATGTCGCATCGCATGCTTTAATGGTTTGACTAATGCCATTTCTGACTTTTACTTTAACTACTGAATCCCACATTTCTTGTGGCATTATATGAAGAAGACACACTCTAAGAAAATGATTTTTTTTTCTTCCACTCCATTTAGTTTAATAAGATACTTGAATTTGATAGGTTCTAATTAGATTAACTGGCAAAATTTTTGTCATTAAATAAAAAATTTTAAGATCTATCATGACTTATATAAAAAATTAATTAGTATCTTAGTCTGATAATAAAAAGTAACTATTAGAAACGAATGTTATAAATTGAAATTTTTTTTCACTAAAATATATATATATATATATACTTTAATCCGAATGCTAGCTATACCTTAAAAATTTCACATTAGTTATTTTGACCATCTTGAAACAAAGTAATAGATTTTAAATCTTATTTATCATTAAAAAATGAAGAGAAGTAGCTCCCGAACCAAATGGTGGGTGGGTGGTTGTTAAAGGTAATGTGAAACTGATTCAGTGATTTGAGCAGTAGCATATCAATAAAATAAAGATCTAGGTGAAACCATAAGAGAGAGGCAGTCTCTTTGGACCAAAAGGGGTCCATCATTTATGATAAGCCATGTTTTGGTGCCCTTAGCACATAGTGTTCAGGGAGACAAGGACCACTTTCTTTGGGGCTGTCAGTGTTTGCGTTCGATTTGAATTAAGATTCATGAAGATGTCCAGGAAATACACAAAAGTCTTTTGCAGTTTTGCCTCTATTGTTTTATGGGTTGTGTTAAAGGTTGCCTATTAATAACTTTTTTGAAATTTTTTTGATAATTTTTTTTTAGTTTTATTTTATTTTTTCAGCTTATGAATATCGTTTGGTGTCTTTTTTTTTTTTTTTTTTCTGATATATATATATATATACTTTTTGGTCTTTTTTGCACATTAACACACGGTTGGGTGCTTGCATTTCCCCTGTTTTATAACCAATTTGGATTTATTTTAAGCTTCCATTGAAAAAGTAATTGAGATTTGAGATACCGTATCAAGAGATTTTACCATTTGAGACACTAAATTTAAGTTAATAGGTGACAACAAATACTTCTATCTCATATACCAAACCAAGATGATAAGTACTCTTGTTATGCTATATGCTGCTACTTATCACATTTGATTTATTTAAAAGTCTTTTTTTTTTTTAATCTACTAAATTACTTATTATCTCAAAAGTTTAAATTATTTAAAATATTAAATTTAATTATTAATTTGAAGAAAAATTAATAGATGCTCTAAAATATTGGCTTAGAAAATATTTTTAGAAATTTTTTATGAAAAAATAAAAAGCAACTGACATATTTTCTTTTATAGTTTTTTATATTTTTTATAAAAGTAGTATTAAAATCTTCTTAAAATAGTATTAACGAATACTCTAAGAGCACCCATTAATAAAACCCTTTAATCTAAGAATTCCTCTTCACATGTGGATCACATGAGCTATCCTTAATAATTTGAGACCCTAAAAGTGATTTTTTTTTTCTTTTTTTAAATGTGGGGTAAAATAAAGATAGGAAATTAACCCAGTACCTATTGTTCTGATACTATGATAAATATTTGATTGTTAAAAAAACTAAATTCTTAAAAAATAATAATTTAATCTGACATCATCATTTACAAGGGTGGTAATTTTCAAAAAAAAGAAAAATATATATATATATATATAGAGAGAGAGAGAGAGAGAGAGAGAGAGAAGATATGCCAGAATGTATCATTAGGTGTTATCTATAAATCCTGCTAAAAAAAAAAGGTGTTACGTATAATTTTACCTAAAATAAAAGCAAAATATTTAATTAATAGTAGATGTTCACTCAAAGGAGGGAAATGATTTACAAGAATTCTTTAATAATACCCCAAAAAAAAAAAAAAAAAAGCAGGAATGACGTTCAACTATATGCTGCATGCAACATTTCCTTGTCATGTTTTTGTGAAATTGCAGGCTGCCCGTGATCTTGCCGTTTGGAAAGTGGAAGTGAAGCATAAATTAGTGTCGTCTTTACTATTGTAATTTGTATCTCTTTGACATTTTCTACATATATATTATGCTTTAAGAATTAAGACGATGGAATCATTTGGACTTTATCAAAGCACGGTTTTTTTTTTTTTTTTTTCATGAACTTACTCCTATAAAGTAGGTGCTCCTTATCTTAATTTTTATTTTGATGGTTGAAAACGGGCCGGTTTGGTAATGTTGTTCTAATATTGTTATTTGTATTTTTTAGAAATACGTGTGGGTGAAAAAGTGTATGAAAATATGTGTAATATTATTTAAAAACTAAAAACATGTGTTTAAACACATGTACCAAATAGGCCCTGAATTCTTGAAGTTTTTTTTTTCTTTTTTTTTTAGTAAACAATAATATTTATTAGATTACACAAAAAATAGTAATATTAATGTTTTAAACTGGGTTATAATACATTACATAACTAGATATTAAACTATGTACAAATTATGGTGGAAAAAAAAAAAAAAAAAAAGCTTAAGTGCATGCATCATCTATACAATTAATAACAAGATTTCTTGTTTGGGTTTCAACATTTTACGTACTAAAATACCTTCATACAATTTCTTAAACTCTTTAAAATACACCTATCTTTTAGTTAAATAATTTTAAATTAAAAAACACAAACTGGTTAAAAGAGTAATTTATTGTTCCTAAATTTTAGGTCGTTTCCTTTATATGGACACTATCTCTATCTTATTTTTAAACATTATTCTATGTTACCTTACCTCTTTCATAAATATATATATATATATATATGGTTATTTATATAAAACTTTTAAACATTATAAAACTAAACCAAAAAAAAAAACAAATAAATAAATAAAAAAGAACATTATTACATGCGCAAAGCATGTGTGATGAGTCTAGTATATATATAGTTATATACAAACATGAGGCCCTTCTAAGACCACGGAAACTTCAAAAGATATTAAATTGGTGACGTAAACTTGGATTTTCAGATATACCATAAAAATCCTGTTTGAATTCCTACAACTTATTGTAAGAAACCATGTGAAAAAGAAAGTCTATGACTTTATAGACACAAAAACTTTGACACAAAATCTCACTCCCGCCTAGGTGGCAACTATTAATGGTAGATAAATCAATAAAAACTTGTTAACTCAACTGTTAAAGTCTCTGATAGTTGAATAAGAGATATAGGGTTTAATCCCCGCCTACACCAAAAACTGATTGGTGTCTTGGTCTAATGATGAAGAGCTATCATCAAGAACGAACGCCATAGGTTGAAACTCTCTCCAAAATAAAAATGTTAAAAAAATTGTGAAAATTATTATGTAGCTTTGCTGTTGAAAACAAATTTGATTATTTTTAAATTTTGGCAATAAAATATTTTTTATCCTCAAAAACTTTAGATCCTTTAGATTTCTTAAGGTACTCTACCAGATAGATTTCCTTAAATTTTAACAATTCTTTAATGGTTAAATGGTTTAGATTTTGTCATATCAGCATTCCACTAGCAATATTCTTAATTGTTTTGTTTGCAACATTATTTTATTATTTTAAGAGTATTATTAGCGGAATACTAACATGGTAGAATCTAGACCCTTAAATCATAAAAGAATGGTTAGGATTTAATGAAATATATTGATAGAGTACCCTAGAAAATCTAGAAGATTTGAATCCATATTTTTTTCTCTAAGGGTCCATTTGGTCGGAGGGGTGGAAAAGTAGGAAGATAGAAAATGGTAGGAGAATGGAAAAGTGGGAGGATAGATAATATTTTATTTTCTCTCCTTTTTATTTGGTTGGGAGTGAAAAAGTAGAAGGATGTAAAAAATGAGTTTCAATAAATTTATTTACATACCCTTGTTAAAGAATGATGCCCAATTAAGACCAAAAAAAAGTGACAAATAACCACACACAAAAAAAGAGCAATCACCCAAATTTATTAAAAATAAATAAAAATCATGTCCAAAAAAAAAAAATCAAGTCTTAAAAAAAAAAAAACAACTATCACACTCGGGCTCTAAAAAATCAAAAGAAAAAAAAAATGGAAAAGGCAAGTTACTACCTAGGAAAAAAGGGGGGGACGCTCACTCCCAAGCCTAGTAGTAGAAAAAAAAAAAAAAAAAAAAAAAAAAGAAAAAAAGAAAAGAAGGAGGCAACTTTACTTAGAGCATTCCCATTGGGACTGCCAAATGGGAAATATAGGTTTGATTTACCATACACCCTTTAAAATGATGCTTCATCCAAACTGCTAAATGATGCCAATTGTAAAAAATTTTACAATGTTGTTACAGTACCATTCTAAATGTAGAATGACACTGTAACACTATTGTATTTCTTTTTAATCAATTTTATTCTCTCTTTCCTCTGTCTTCTCTTTCTCTGGGCTGAGATGCTCTCTATCTTTCTCAACTCTCTCTTTCTTCATCGTTTCCTCATCTACCCTTTCTCACTCTCTGACTTGCTGTTGGCCAAAGCATGGTTTGAGATTGTCGTGATAATCTTTAGGTGGATCGATGTGATCGGCATTCCCAACTCGCTGTTTTTTGGTTTTTTTTTTTTTTTTTTTTTGGCTAGATCAGCATGATTTAGGTGGATTTTGGCGCGAGATTGGCATGACAATCTTTAACGTATTTTTCTGGTTATTTTTTGTAGTTTCTGGCGAGTGGGTTTGCAACTGATGTGGGCATGGGTCAAGTGGTGCAGCAGCGGAAGCGGCGACGTGGGTTTCTTGCAATGGTGGGTTTGTGACAGATGTGGTCGTGGGTAAGGTGGTGCAACGGTGACGTGGGTTTCTGGCGGTGGTGGGTTTCTGGTTTTGATTTTGGATTTTGGATTTGGATTTTGATTTTGGATTTGGATTTTGATTTTGCTATGGATTTTGGCTATATTTTGCTCAGCAGAAGTGGGTGGTGTGACTAAGAAGCTAGATGGTGGTAGTGGGTGGTTGAGAGAGTAAGAGAAATAGAGATCAGAGACAGAAGTGAGAAATATTTTTATATTATTTTAATGTGTAGTATGGTAAAATAAAAGTTGGGATGCTGAATGTATTGTAAAATGATATTGTATAATTGATAAAGTGATTTTTTGGAATGGTAAAATAGAATAGTTTGAAGATATGGAATGAGATTACGAATGCTCTTACTACCAACTACCAAGGGAGAAGAAAATAAATAAATAAAGGCATTGGCACATGGGTATTTTTGTCAATCAAGAAAAAATTAATCTCCACTCAATTTTCTCTCCATTTTGGAGAGAAAACATTTTGGTGAGCCCAGGGAAAAAACACCTGAACACCATCATTTATTTTCCTTCCTCTCCACCTAATCAAACACACTCCAAAAAAGTTTTCCTCTCTATTTTCTCTCCAAAGTTTTTCATCTATCCTATTTCACCTCCAAACAAACACACTCTAAGTTTAATTTGGTCCTTAACTAAGTTCTTACCACTTATATTTTTAAAACTTGTTGGGCTAATACCCAAGACCTCTATTTGGACCGAGGTCTACAGATGAATATTTTCATGGGAACAGAAAAGTAAACACAAAGTATTAGTAAGACCAGTGCCAGTAAAGTTTGATTGGGCCTTAAACCCTTGGGGCTTACCCAACACCCTGGTCGTAATTCAAAGTCATATCCGAAAACCATTCTTGTTTTTTAGTCATAGTAGATGGGTTTGTGTGATACGTGTCATGTGTGGCACGAAAAAAATGCAGAAGATGTGTGAGTTTGTAATTCTTTTAGTCTAATGGAAGTTAAAAGCGAACATCACAATGTGAAACTTTTCCTTTTAAAAAAAAAATTATATACTTTATTTTAAATGTTACTTATACCCAAAAAAAAAAAAAAATCTCATTAGTTTTTTTAACCATCTTGAAATAAAAGTAATAAATTTTAAATCTTATTTATCATTAAAAAAATGAAGAGAGGTAGAACCCGAACCAAATGGTGGGAAAAAAAAAAGACTTAAGAAAGGGCTTAAAGGTAATGTGAAGTGATTTGTGCAATAGCATATCAATAAAATAAAGATCAAGGTGAAACCAGAAAGGCAGAAACTGTGAAAGCGAAGCAGTTCTTTGGACCAAAAGGGTCCATCAATCTTTTATGATAAGCCATATCTTGGTTCCCCATATAGCAGTATAGCACATGGTCTTCACTCTTCAGAGAGACAGGGACCACTTTCTTTGGGGTTGTCAGTGTTTACGTACCATTTGAATTAAAGGATTCAAGAAGTCCAGGAGAGATACAAAAGTCTTTTGCGGTTTTGCCTCTATTGTGTTTGGGTGAGATTTGGTCCGGTATCCGGTTGCACCAGATTTGTTGAGGTTATATCGATTTGTTTATTTTTGAATATGTGTCTATCATGGTCAAGTACACTACATCTATTTTTTTTTTTTTTTTTTTTTTTTGGTTGAGAAAAAGTACACTACGGGTGCGTTTGGCTGGCCCGTTTTCAGGCACGTTCACGTTTGCGTTTGTTTTTTTTTTTTTTTTTTTTTTTTTTTTTTTTTTTTTTTTTTTTTTTTCAAGCCGTGAATATTGACTTACGGGCTGTGAACAGTACACCTACAGTGACAATTTCAGTAACTTTGCAGCAACTTTTCAGAAATGGATCCCACAAATCTCATTTTTTATCAATTTTTTTATTAAAAATGGGTCCCACAGTACTATTTAACCATTTAAAAATTATTTTGCTACAGTATTTTTCAGTTTTCAGTTTTCAGTTTTCAGCTGTACCCAAACAGACCCTACATCTACTTGACCTAAACTTTACCTATTATTTATGGGTTTTACTCCCACTTTAGAGAAAACTTTTTATTGAAAAATAAAAAATTTATTAAATTTTTTTGATATTTTTTTCAATTTTCAATAAAATGTTTTTGAAAATGGATGATTAATAGATACTTTTAAGACATGCATTAACTAGAGTCTTGTTTTATTTTAAGCTTCCATGGAAAAAATAAATGAAATTTAAGATACCAAGTTCTTTTTTTTCTTTTTCTTTTTTAATTTATAAATAGTTTCAATTTATATAACTCTTACGAGATGACAAGAGATTTTACCATTTGAGACACCAAGTTTAAGTAAATAAGTGACAACAAACACTTGCATCTCATATACCAAACCAAAATTATAAGTTCTCTTGTTATGCAATATGCTACCAATAACATTCCTTTTTCTTTTCTTTTTTTTGTTAAATTATCTATTGTCTGGTTAAACTATTTAGAAATATTGAATTTAATTATTTAATCTAGGAAAAGTTAATAGACACTCTAAATACATTGGTCTAGGAAATATTTTTAAAAACTATTTATAGAAAATAAAGAAAGCAATTGACATATATATATATATATATATATTAGTTTTTTATATTTCTCGTAAAAGTAGTATTAAAAGTTTATTAAATTAATCTATTAATAAATACCTTAAAAGCACCCATTAGCAAGACTTTTAAATTTAACACTTCATCTTCGTATATGAGTCACATGAGCTATCCTTAATAATTGGGGGACCTACAAGTGAATTTAAAAAAAAATAAATATGTGAGGTTAAGTGAAGACAATGATTGTACCAAATTGTTTTGACAAAATGATAAATTACCAATTGTTCAAAAAACTAGTAAATTCTTAAGAAATAGTAAATTTAATCGTTAATCTAATGTTGTCATTCACAAGAAGGTAATGGTCAAAAATAAAAATACAGGATATGCCAGAATATACCATTAGGTGTTATCTGTAATTTTACCTAAAATAAAAGCAAAAAAATTATTTAATAGAGGTTCACATAAAGGAGGTAAATGATTTATAAGAACCCTTTAATAATACACACACACACACACAAAAACACCAGCAATGTCGTTCTACTATTTGCTGCTCTTTTTGGTAGCTCGTCTAATGAGTACAGGGACAGACACATTGGGGGGGGGTGGGGTGGGCGCGGAATTAGCTTTTTTTTTTTTTTTTTTTTTTTTTTTACACTATATATATGACGCATGCACTTATGCTTTTTTTTTTTTCCACCTTAATTTCTACATAGTTTACTATCTTTAAAAAATTTATACATAATTTAATATAGGTTTCAAAAAAAAAATTTATACATAATTTAATATCTTCAATTTGTATATAACACCTACAACTACAAGAATTCAATTCTTCAACCATCAAAATAAAAAATTATAATAAGGAGAACCTACTTTACCGAAAAGTGATTTCAAGAATAAAATAAAACCATTCTTGATAAAGTCTATATAACTCAACTGTATCTTAATTAATTCTTAAAGCATAATATATATGTAGAAAATGTCAAAGAGATATGGTGATTATACCCATGTTTGTCTTTAAAAAAAAAATCATTATTAAGTCAATGCTGCGATTTTATATAATGTTATTTATTATTAGAAAGGAAAAAATAAAAATAAAAAATCCATTCTCATAAGGTTGGCTTGTACAGTTGTACTCATTCAGGGACGGAACCAGGAATTGAACCTAAGGGGGGCGAAAGCATGAACCAAAAAAATTTCAAGTGACATGGTTTATTAAAAAAAAAAAAATATATATATATATATATATATGGTAGACAAAATAATTGCACTTTATTACTATAAATATTTAAGTCAAGAAGGAAATAATATGAACAAAAAATGTTCAAAGTTACAATATGATATTCAAACCTTTTTGGAGAAGAATAAAAAAAGAAGAGGACTTCGGATCTCCAAATTTTGGATAATTAGAATTAATATGTTGATTTTATCACATTGACCAACTCACCAATATGATAAACTCATACTTTTGGATGCAACTAAAAATCACACTAATGAAGTTTTCAAAACTTTGTTTAAGGATTTTAAAAAATTGGGATATTAATAGTAAGAGTTGGTAATGCTACATCATCAATATTGGCTTCTAAAAGAATTTTGCATTTTATCTTTTGAAAAAAATTTAAATATTGTAATTGACTTTCCCATAATTTATAAATTAATTAAAAAGTTATATAAATTATTGTCACCCTGTAAGAGAATTTTTTTTCCTATGAGATTTTTTTTGGTTATGAGTTATTAAATTATAATATTGATGATTTGTGGATTTTTTGTGGTGTTGTATTGGGCTATGGAGGGCATGCCATGGGTTCAAAGAAAGAGTTAAGTGATTAGTTTTTTTTGGACCAATCCAAAAATTTGAAAGGGGCCAATTATAAACTCTAAAATATGGGCAATGGCAATGGCTAAAAATTTGAGAGGGGTCAATTATAAACTCTAAAATAAAATAGCTAAAAAAGTTTCTCAAAAAAAAAAAAAAAAAAAAAAAAAAGAAAAATCCCC